>NC_133789.1:9980643-10068531 GCF_003597395.2 Chelonoidis abingdonii
ATTTATAATCATTGCGGACATCTGATAACATAACACCTCGCCCTCTCCTGCCCGCTGCTCCCTCAACCCACCAGCCCCTTTTCCACAAGCCCTGGCCCAGCCACCTTCTCCTAAGGGCCGGTCAGCCCGCACTAGAATCTTCGTCACCTGAGTGCCACAGAGGTTGTTAGCCTGGGCCCGTCCATTTTCACCCTACGCCTCTGCCCTAAGTATTTATACCTGCAGCCTCGCTTGCCTTGCCCCAATCCAATTCCCAGAGAGCCCCAAATAGAGGGCCAGTAGAGCCTAGACAAACCCAAAGGCAGCCTTGCCCTTCCCCCATCCCCTCCACGCTACGTCCGCACCTGCCCTGCCCCCACCAGATGCTCAGCCTCAATTTTCGCCTCCCGATCCCTTATTCTTCCCGGCTCCCCCTCGCGCAGGCGAAAGACACCCAAAGGGCCAGCTAGAGCTGCCAGCCGAGACTGCGAGTTATTAGTCACGTGAGAGTACCTAGACACCAGGGGTGTATCAGGCGGGGGGTAATTGTACTTGTAGGTTATTCCGTGCAGTAGTGTCGCTGGTTGATGATGGTGCGTGATAAGTGTCCGGGCGAGTTTGTGTAGGCTTTGTCTTAGAAACTGTGGAGCAAATTAACTTTCTACTGTGTCGAGTGAGATATGTAGTTCGCATGTTGGGATGTATGCCTAAGGCAATCATGAAACCCCTGTCTTTTCTTGTCAACCTGTACCCGTCTATCATCCAAAACATGTGGCCAGGTATCTCCACCATACGACTGTTTGGGATTAGTGGAGCCTAGATCACTTCTGCTTGGGAATCTTCCACGTCAGCGGGCATGGACAAGATCGGCTCCGCAGGGTGGAGGTATTAAGAGTCCCCGCAGGCTCCTATTTGCAAGTAGTGACCTAACAAGGGACAACGCCACATTGAAACTGTGAGGGATAAGGAAGATCAAAATCTTCAATGCGAATGGAGTGTGAACTAAGAGGTGTGCGTCAGAGATCTAAGGGTTTCCTCTGATGAGCACACTTAATAGGTCTTTAATAGTGGGTATGCCTACTCTGTCTTAGGAGTACCGGCCTCTGGAAACCCAGATTGAACAGTGTCTGATTTTTCATCCAGGCATTCATGGGAAGAGGACATAGCTGTGTAGTGTACTCCTTGATTTCTAGGCTTTACCATCTATCTTACCCAAATCTATAGAAGGCTTTCTTGCTACCTTTTTGATTTGAGGACACACTCCCACCATCCGTATTGCTTAACATAAGCAGGTCTTGTTGAGCAGCTCCTCATGCAAGGATGGCCGTCGAGTGTGCGCCCTCACACCTGAGAGTCACCAAGTAGCCCCCCTTGGGATTCCAGTCCCCAGTTGAGAACGCCTGTCCACCTATGGATGTGCTATCGCCCTGCAGCTATGTGCTCATGCCGGCTTCTAATTGACTCGCCCTTCACAGTTGGCTGCTGCTGCTCCCCGCATCCTAAGAACGGGTGTCTGGTGGCTACTTCGACGTATTCACTATCCACCGTCATCGTCGGTCCAAGAGCAATAGCGATTGCCGGGGACTCGGATATTACTGCGCGTCTCACTGAACACGATATATTGATCCTCTGAACGCGCTATATCGATTCTGGAACTCTCCCACCAACACCCGAACCGGAGCGTTCCGAATTGACAGGCAGCCGCGACATCGATCCCGCGCCGTGAGCGACGGAGTAATCGATCTAGATACGTGTCTCCACTCGAAGCTACGTTATCACGTAGCTGAAAAGTTGCGTATTTAAGGATTCGGATTTTTCCCCTCAGGTGATGACCAGCCCTGTGGTGTCAATCGAAAGGCGATGTTCTAGTCGTGTACATGACGGGCAGTGCCACCCGCGTAAGTGGAACATGCACAGTATAATATGTGCGAAACAAACTAGGAGGAGGTGACGGATCATAATACAGGAAAAACTATTTTGACGGACATTTAAGATGATATGAAATGTCACAGGTGATCAGAGAACAATCAACATTGATTCAACCAAGGGCAGTCATGACCTACAACCTGACTGCCTTCTGTGATGAGATAACTGGCTCTGTGGATATGGTGAAAGCAGTGGATGAGATATACTTGACGTTCAGCAAAGCTTTTGATATGTCTGCCCAGCAGTATTCTTGCATGCAAGAAGTTATGGATTGGTTATTAAATGGACTATTAAGGTGGATAGCAAGCTGGCTAATCATCATAGGTAGTTGATCAACAAGCATGCTATGCATCTTTTGTGTGGGTAACCAAGCTGTTTTGTGTTGAGTCCACCAGGTTGTTCCGGCGGCGCCAGGTTGGCAACATCTTACAGTAATACGGACGAGATGGATTGACACTCAGCAAGATGGGCGCCTGGATTACCACTGAGCTAGGAAGGAGATATATGTGAGGTTTAAATTCTTCTATCTAGGGAGTTCTGAGCTTGTTTGGGGTCAGGATACTGTGTGTTCAAAGTACCTAGGATCAGTAACTTGTGAGGGAGATTGTCTGTGCCCCAAAAGAACGGTTGTTTGCGTGTTGATAGTGTCTAAGGCGCTTGAAGAGGATAACGTGGGCAGACGGTGGTCTTCGACACTTTATGGATGGATAGTTCAATGCCCACTGCCACTGCATTGAGGTACAGTTGCTTATTAGATAGTGTTTTAGGGTGCTCAAGCAATGTTTTTTTGATGCCATTGGGATCGACTGGGTGCTTAATATGAATGGGGTAGGTGTGCGCAAAGGTTCTTGTTGCTAGGAGAGAATGAATCGCGCCTGAGACTCATTGTATCAGCCAATATCTGGATGTTATTGTCAGAAAATCGGGACACTGGTCACCTCGCCTCATGCCTTGCCCGCTGCTTCCAACAGCAGCGCCCTCTCGCCAGCATCGCCCCTACGGGCGGTCAGCACCTAGACTGCGTCACCTGAGCACAGAGGTTGGTAAGCCCTGGGGCGGCATTCACCCTGGCCTCTTGCTACGTATTACCTGCAGCCTCCTTGCAGCTGGCCACTCAATTCACCAGAGGACAGAAGAGGCAGGCACAACCCACAAGGGCAGCTGCTTTCCCCATCCCACGCACCTGTACCTGCTGCACCAGGCCAGCATTCCTCCTCCACCCGCTCCCTCTTCCAGAGGAAAAACACCCAAGCCGTGAGGAGCAGGGGCCGGGGGAGCCAAAGATGCTCTGGGAATCTCCACTTAGTGGGATGCAAGAAGATCCCGCGAGTGGTGGGAAGAAGCCCTAGGCGTTTGGGTAGGACACACAGGGACAATGGCCTTGCTGGGGAAAGACAAGGACAAATATTCTTCAAGTATGGATGGTGGGATGAGGGTGGAGGACAAGGGTTGCTGGGCACAGAACAGAAGGCAGGGGATGCATCAGTACTGGGCATCTGAAACCCAGTTGCAAACAGTCTGATTTCACAATATCTGAACCAGCATCAGGGAAGAGGAACGCCTGGTTAGTGACTCCTTGATTAGGCTGACCAAGCACTCCATATAAAGGCTTCTTGCACCTTTGATTTGAGACACACTCCCACCATCCATTGTTAGCAGCAGGTCTTGAGCAGCTCCTCCATGCAAGGAGGCCGCAGGGCGTCACTCACCTACTGGGAGTCAGCAGCCCTGCATTGGTTGATCGATCCCCAAACGCACCAGTGCTGCACTCGCAGTGTGCGGCTCAATCGTCCCCTCACAGTTGTTGCCTGCTGCTCCCGCATCCAAAGGTGTCTGGGGCTAGTAGTCTTCACTATCCACCGTATCGCGGGTAAAGCAATCGATTGCCGGGGATCGATATATCGCGTCTCATCTAGACACGACTATATTGATCTCCTGATACGCGCTTATGATCGATTCTGGAACTCTCCACCAACCCGAACGGAGTTCGCGGAATTGACAGGAGCCGCGGACATCGATCCCGCGCCTGTGAGGACGGTGAGTAATTCGATCTTAGATACTTCCACTTCAGCTACGTTATCACGTAGCTGAAGTTGCGTATTAAGATCGATTTTCCCCTCATAGTGATGACCAGCCCTGGGTGTCAATCGAAAGGGTGTTCTAGGTACAGGGGAGGCTGCACCAGGCTAAGGGACATGCACAGTATATATGTGGAACAACGTGGGGAGGGGGGAATGAAGTACAGGAAACACTATTTTGAACATTTGGAAGGAGAGGAAGCTGATCAGGAACAATCAACATTGATTCACCAAGGGCAAGTCATGCCTACCAACCTGACTGCCTTCTGTGATGAGATAACTGGCTCTGTGGATATGGTGAAAGCAGTGGAGAGATATACTTGACTTCAGCAAAGCTTTTGATATGGTCTGCCCACAGTATTCTTGCCAGCAAGAAGTATGGATTGGATTAATGGACTATAAGGTGGATAGAAAGCTGGCTAGATCATCAATAGGTAGTGATCACCAGCTCGATGTCTAGTTGGCAGTCGGTAACACCGGATGCCACAGAGTTGGTCCGGGGCCAGTTTTGTTCAACATCTTCATTAATGATCCTGGACGATGGGATGGATTGCACACTCAGCAAGTTCGCGGATGAAACACTGGCTGAGGAGAGTAGATCAACTAGAGGGTAGGATACGGTCCAAAGTGAACCTAAAACAATGGAGAGATTGGCCAAAAGAAATCGGATGAGGTTCAACAAAGGATAAGTGCAGAGTCCTACACTTAGGATGGAAGAATCCATGCACTGCTACAGGATGGGCGATCGATGGGCTAAGTGGAGGTTCTGCAGAAATGAATCCGGGACATTGGAGAGAACCTGGATGTAAGTCACAGTGTGCCCTTGGCGCAAAAGAAGGCTAACAGCAATTGGGCTGCATTAGTAGGAGGCATTGCCAGCAGATCGTAGGCGTAAGTGATATTTCAGCACTGGTGAGGCCACATCTGGAGCACGGCCGACCAATTTTGGGCCGCCCACTACAGAAAGGATGTGGACAAATTGACAGAGTCTAGCAGAGCAGGCAACGAAAATATTAGGCAACTGGGGCTATCGACTTAAGAGGAGAGACAGCTGGGGGGGGGGCAGGATAACAGTGGAGGGGGCAGGAGAGCTCTGACAGGAAGTAGATGGGGAACCAGGGGGTATCTCATATCTGGTCACCACCAACCCGGGGAGGAACCTTGTTATGGGACTTGTCCTGGGAGAGGGGGCCAGCAACTGGGCCAGGCCCCCCAGCCAGACGGGCCGTGCAGAGGCCCTACATGTGTTCAGGCGTCCGCCTGTTAACGCGCTTCACTCCAGTCCCCTTTCAGAGAGCTGGGATCGAAGCACACCGAGGCCGAGTTAACGTGGACAGCGTGCGCCACGGCAGGGGGGACATCACAGCCACCGCGCCACGAATCTGCCACCCGAGGCAGCTGCCTCTCGCGCCTGTGCCTACAGCAACTTCTGTGCATACCATGCTGGAAAAGGCACCTCATGCCCCTAAAGGCCGCCAGGGTGCGGGGAGAGGCAGTCACCCCCTAGGTCCCCCCCCGTTAGCTCTGCCACTGCTCACCGTACTGCTGTGAGGGAACCCAGCCACTGGGTCCTCAGCTGTTTCAAGCCTCCAAAGCCTGAACGGAGCCCAGCTGCTGCCCCGACTGGGGCACACTTTCAGGGCACAGACCCTCTCTGTCTGGCACCCCCCCCCCTCCGATAGCTGGAACACACAGTCCAGCTGCCTAGCCCGTGGGCTCAGTGCCGACCCTTCAGACTCCCTTGTAGCTTAACCCCCTCCTCCTGTCTCCACCCCCACAGCTCTCCCAGGACACCCAGGACACCCATGGTACATGTCAGGCATATACCACATGTTCTACACAGGATCCATCATCTTCACTCTTACTTACCACGTAAAGCACAAGGGAGTCCAGACCATGACAAATCTCCCACCCACAGCATCCAAACACTCACTCACCTTCTCCTTGGGGACCATCTGTGTTCAGGAAGGATCCTCTATGCTAGGTTGCTTCTCCCCCAAATAGATCAGCTCCTCTTTTTTTTTTTTTTTTTTAAACTTTCCAGTCTCCTCTGTGAGGTGACCAGAAACCAGAGAAGTCACCCCCTGACTTCATTGCCAAGCAACCTTTCCCCCGCTAAACTAATCTATATTGTTTAGAGCTCTTCCATTTCACCGGGAGGGCACTTCAAGTCAACGACGCTTTTTTTGTTATACTTCTGCCACCAGCCCTTGGAATTTCAGTCCAACATGGCTGCAAACAGCCAACAGAGAAGGCAACGGGGTTGCACCTTCAAAATGGAGTTTGCAGCTTGGTAAAGATACATAGTAAAACTGTTGATTCTGGGTGAGATTCTGACCTCACTAACGTTCAACAAATCATAATACTCCTTCCTCATTCACTGCATTGGAGGGATGCACCAGTGGGCAGAATTAGAATTCACAGACAACAGTAAATCTGGCATTTCCTACATTGCAACTGGAATATCATTTGTTTAACACAGTTGTGTGTGCATCATACAAAGATAGAACACAGAGAGCCCCACGTAGGGCTACCAGGAAGCAGTTCCTGGATGCGGGGGTGGCAACACACACAGACACACACCAGCTTCTCATGTTCTTGTGTCTCTGTCCTCCCAGATTCTGGCCTGAGCTGGGAGCAGCAAGTCAGACCAAGGGCCTGTCAGAGACTATGTGGGATTTTTTCTGGAGCGAATGGAAGTAGGAAGTTTTCTAGTCAGTTCTGCAGCCCCATGCACATTCAGCTGAGGACAGTGTCCACAGCCAAGCTGCTGGAGATCAGCCTGTCACTCATCCCCACAGGAGACAGGGCTACCCAGAGCAAAGTATCAGTTAGTTCAGGGAAGTCCAGGGCATGCTTTCCACATAGACGCCCTCATGACATCTACACAGCTGATTCGAAGCACAGCAGATGGGAAGATTCTGCCAGGGATGGCGTAAGCTCTGTGATATGTGGCAGCATTTCAAGCCCTGCCAGACATACAGCTGTCTTAATGATGCCTCTAGGAGAGCGCAACTTGGGAAGCAGCATGGGCCGTCGCATAGAGCACTGGAGTCAAGATAGTCATGGTCCTGCCACTGACCTGCTAGATGATCTTGAGCAAGTCACTTGCCTGCTCCGTGCCTCAGTTTCCTTCCTTGTAAAATGCAGTAATGATAGTTCCCTCCTTTTCAAGGTGCTCTGAGATCTCTGGTAGAAAGGCTCTACATAAGAACTTATCTCTGAGAAGTGTTTAGAAAGAAGAGGATGCTCATAGGGAGTCAGGACACCTGGGTTTTGTTAATGTCTCTACCACCAACTGTTCCCATGGGCAAGTTGCTTCAGCTATCTGTGCCTCAGTTTATCTGTAAAATGGGTGTGATAATGCTGCCCTAAAATCACTGGTCGCTGAAAGCACATTAAATTTCTGGATGGCAGTGGGAGTATTAATCAATTACTCTTGGATATGAGAGATGGGCTGAATTGAAGAGAGCTTGCTCACATCTGCCCACGTGGGACACGCAGAGCTGCTTACAGCTTGGCAGCTAGGGCTTATGCTTTAGAAGAACAACATGCTGAGTCCTACTTCCGCTGACCACCCTGTGTATTGTGTGTGCGGACCGTGCTGAACATCTGACAGCCCCGGTGGCTGTCACTATGCAGTCTTGGAGGCCTTCCAGCTAGGTTTCACCCACTGTTAACAACCTCGCCGGCTCTTTGAATGTCTCAAACTGCTCTGAGATCTTGCAATGACCGTGTCATTATCAACCTTCCTCCAGACTGGGGAGCAGGTCAGCCTGGAATGCTGGAGGCTGGGGCTGCTGTAGGGTTCAGGGAGCACCTGGCTCCCCTGATTGCTGCTCCCAGAAGAAAAGGGAGCAAGAAACCTGTTGGATTAAAAGGAAAGGAACCAAATAGGCAAAAAGCTGGTAGCTTACCAAGATTACAGGTCTCGCTTCTCCTCTTTCCTTGGGGGGCTCATTCGCTGGCATTGCATGTGCATCCAAAAGTATTTCCACTTCTGAGGCGGCTTCCAGCCCTTGCCAGAGTCTCTGGGTTTTCACTTGCCAAGTGAGACAGAAAAGAATCGGTTTCGGATTATGTTTGGTTAATGCCTCTGGTCTGGTGTGGTGAGCGTCCAGCCTGGTTCTGGCTACTTTTACTTTTACTCCTTGCTCAGCCCCCATTTCTTAGTAGGGCTTAGCTGGGAGAACCACTGGGATAGAGCCCATCTCCATTCAAACATCTCTGCTGGATCAGCCCAGTTGTTCGGACTGACTGTCGTTTGCAATAGCATGAATTGACTCAGCAATGCTTTGACTGTCTCCTTTTGAGTTTCTGAATTTCCATGGAGGGACGGACGCGGCTAATCAACTATCACTGGCCCATCCCCAGTTTCCCCGCTTTGGCAGCTCTCACGTAATGTTAAACTGCGGTATTGGAAATCTCTTGTTGTCTGGTTCTTCTTTCAGCCACTAGGCTATTAGGACCAGACCCGATCTCAGGTCTTTTCGAAATCACGACTAGCACAGCAACCTGCCTGGGATGTGGAGGAGGCACCAGAAGTCAGTCCATGTGCACAGGGCTGGAATGCCAGCTGCAGTTGCAGCACCTTTGTAAATAGTTATGAGCATGGTGTCCTTTCATGTTATTACCCAGCACCCTCTGCCTAAAACAACTAGCGCCGGGCAGCTTGCACATGTGCAAGTCCCTTTTTAGCATGGCATGGCTTCGCTGGGGTTCTGCTCCAGTGCAGCTGTACTTGTGTTTGTATGCAAGTTCCCACCAAGGCCTCACTTACACCAGAGTGACTCTGGCATGACATCCTTGCATTTAAGGCTGCCACCTCTTGGGGGAAAAGCAGTTTACGGAAGTATAGTCACTACTGCATGAGTTTGTGCAAATTATTGACCGAGTTAAGGTCCATGTCTGTGACTAATTTGCAGTGGAAGCGGGCGTGTAATTTATTTAGAAAAGGTCCCATGCTGATGCAGTGCTGGTGAAAGGCCTTGGATCGACTGTCCTGGTAAATAAAATCTGTTTAGCCAGGGGGGTGAGCTCCCCACACATGCTGCCCCGTACCCCTCGTAAAACTTACCTTGGTTCGTCCCTGGATTTGGTTCATGCACATGGGGAAGGAAGCGCTGCCTAGTAAGGGAACTCAGGGGAAGTATTGAGTAGTGGTGGTTTGAGCACCTAGTGTTTGTGAGGAACACTGCAGCTGTTTGAACCCAGCCCTTGTTGCTGCTGCCAACACTGGCATAGCAAAGATGCCTATATGGTCGTGTGAGAGTTTGAGCCTCTGGTTACTGAGCAGTATGGCCTAATGGCCAGAGTCCATAGAATCGCTCGCCCTCCCACTCCACCGGGCCCTCAACCCGGGGCACCAACAGCAGCGTAGGACCTTGCCACTGGCTCGGCAGGGCGCTCCTACTAAAACACGCTGAGGCTTACCAGGGGCAAGGTACCAGTCCATCATCCCCCCGCCCCCCAGGTTGCTTCCTACTGGCCTGAGAGTTGGGGTCTCCCACGAGTCCTTGGGTTCTCCGTGGGCCTCCGGGTCGGTCGCCTCCTCGGGCTCCTCCCATAGTAGGGCTTTGAGCTGGCCTGGAGAAGCTCCGATTCCCGGCACCTTCACGGGTGGTGGCTGGTCCTCCGCAGGAGCTCCCCAGTTAGGTCCTTCCCTGGGGGCCACCCATGCTGACTGAGCTGGACTCCCTCCTTTTATACTCCCAGAGCACTTGGAGCATGCCCAGTACGGAAGGGGCAGGACTTCCACCATCAGTGCTAGCGGCCTGACACTGCTGGGGCTAGCATGGGGCAGGACGGCCCTGTCACAGGCCCCCAGGATTGTATCTGAGGGTGAAGGTCTACGAAGGAAGTTACATGTTGCAATGATGAGCATCACAGCGCTGAACAATTTTTAGGTGCCTAGAAAAATCACAAGAATGACGCTGCCATTGACAAAGCCTGTGCTAGGCACCAAGGCTCCCTCTACAATGAATGAGGAGAGATAGGCACCTGCGACAGCGACCCACAAAGGCTGCACGCTAAGTGGGAAGCACTTAAGCCAGCCCATGAGTGATGCTGATGAGTGGAGTGCGTCTTAAGAACCATGCTGGGAAGAAGGGGGCTTCTTCCAGCAAGGTGCTGTAGGGACGGTCGGATTCTTTCTGGCACTGAGCTAAGATCCTGGAAGAGCCCCACCCAGCCCCAGCAGGAAGCCTATAGCCAAAGCCGGTTGTTGCTCACTGGATTCTCAGTTCTCTTTGGGGCCTCATCAATACTTTTCATTTAGGTTTTGCCAAATGATGGGGGGTGGTGTTATGGCAGCTTGGCGCCAGTTCAGTAGCTGCCCCCAAGTCCGCATGCAGAGACGGCCTTAAAAACAGGTAGACAAATTTTGTTTTCATTTTGGAAATCAAAACAAAAACCCAAATAACTTTCCCTTCTTCATAAATCAGGCAGTTTTCAGACCGAGCCAAAGTCACAGGCTCTAACAAAGGGCTTAAAAAGAGAAGCTGGTTGCAGCCTTAAATGTGGAAATACTGCAGCCTCCACATACGGATTCTCTGATCATACATGGCTGGATCTTTTTCCTTCTGGACGTGACCACACAGGAGCTGATTCATCACGCCTTGGCCCCCTGATGCTCTCTTAGCTGGCAGCGGAAGCATTCGGAGTGCAAAGGAATGCAGAATCAGGGCCCAGCCTAGATTGTCTGGTTAGTGACTGAGTTTGCAAACGCCAGTTTCCTGCCGTCCGAGCCATTTGGACAGTTCTGGCCAAGCAGAGGCACACAAGGGAAAGTTGGCAATAGAGCGACTGCTGATGAATTTCTTAACGTGCTCGATAAGTCGTGTGTCATTGTTCACCCATTTTTTTGGCCACGGATTATTCAGCTTCTGCAAGACGAAGTTCTTCTTTCTTTGCCGTAGCAATAGCTAGAGTCATGCGCGTGTTTCCAGAAGCGACGGTGCCTCGACTGATGAGAGATCAGAGTGGATGACATTTTCCATCCAGCTCCTCTGCATCATTAGCATTGTCTGGCATTGCCATGTCACTGAAGTTGCTAACAGGAGTTGGAGCAAGAAAACTATCCTGGTAGCTTTGTTCCATTCCCTGGGAGGGTAACAGCATAGACAGTGTTCTTGTTGCTCTCACGTATTAAGCACAGCTGAACTTGGGCCAGCTTTCAAGGGACGCCCCGGTGCTGCAGGAGGTATGGGTGATGATTGCACAGTGAGACAGTTAGGAACAAATGCTCCATGCTATCAGGGAACTCTCCTTTGGAGTGACATTTAAGACCAGAGGGTCCTGACCATTGGTGGTCATTAAAGATCTGTTGATTCTTTGCACTGACGTTGGGTGGTGAGGTCCCACCTCGGGGATGGAGGGCGTCTCACGCACAGCTTAACACTTTCTAAGCTAGCAGGTCATCTTTAAACCAAGATGGGATGTTTTCCTAGGGTGACCAGATGTCCCTATTTTATAAGGACAGTCACGATATTAGGGGCTTTTTCTTATATAGGCTCCTATTACCCTTCCACCATCTGTCCTGATTTTTCACACTTGCTGTCTGGTCACCCTATGTTTTCCAAAAAGATATTTTGTACTTAAAACTGGAATGATTTCCGGGGGGCATTGTCTGACCTCCTGCCCGGTGCATGCCAGACTGGAGGATCGCAGTGGCCCCTTCTGGCCTTAGCATCTAGGAACGCTTTCCTCAGTGTCGATTTGCGAGCTGTCATGTAGCAGTTTTTGTATTGCCATAGCACTAAACACCCCAGCTCCTGGACCAGGACCCCGTTCTGCAAGGTGCTAGATGGACACAGAACAAAGTAAAAGTTACCATAGGCTCCATGTCCAGGTCCTTGTGGAAGGGCTATCGACTGCAATTCTACTGTGTTATTTGTTCCTTGGCTTTTCCCCACATACACAAGACTTGGCTGTTACCTTCCCTTCTCTCTCCTATCAGCAGTGTACTGCGCTGACATGATTTGGTCCTTGGCTTGTGTCAGATCTCATGAGTTGAGGCCAATAAAACTAAGACTCAGGGTGAGGGCAGAGTGGAAAGTTCATCCCACTCCAATACTGCACTGGCTCAAGTCTAGGAGGTGAATAATTTGCCTTGAGAATTTCCTTCAGGCATGGAATGCAGAAGTATCATCAGACACAGCTACCCCGTCTGAGCCTCTCCTGTCCTGCCCGTCACCGTGCAGAGTTGATGTGCTCATCAGCTGAGCCATGAGGGGAACGGAGGGGTAAAGTGCTATCCTAGCACTCTAGAGAGACAGGTTCAGGTCCTGCCTCTGCCACAGACTTCTCATGTGACCTTGGGCAAGTCACTTATTCTTGCTGAGCCTCAGTCCCCTTCCCTCTCCCCCCAGCTGTAACAGGAGGATATTTTGCTATGGCACAGGAGTCAGTGAAGTGCAGTGCTTTGATACAGTCAGGGCAGGGATTATATGAAGAGGCAGAAAAGGTTTTTCCCCCTCCATGAAGCTGCAAAGTTCTGTCCAGGCCTCTCCTTTGATGCGACACCCACAGCTGGCATTTGCTCTGTCACGAACGTGAATTCCCAGTGCAGGGTCTGTGTGGTGGGTGACACCATAAGCACCCAGAAATCCTTCCCAATTTACACCCCCGCTGACAGAGAAGAGGGCAACCAGGCAGTGCTGCTGGCATATTCCTTTCAAAGCGCCACATCAGCTGAGATGTGTCTGAGCCCTGCCCAGAGTGCCACCACCAGCTTTGCAAGAGGGAGCTCCTGAGATGCAGCTCCTGGCGCAGGCCTGGGCCCTGCTTTGTGTTTCGAGCTATAGTGCTAACCCCAGCGGAGCGAAGGCTCATGCTGAGTCACCGGCTGCAAAGCGTGCTCATGCTACCAGAAAACAGGAGCACCCGTCAGGCTCAGCGCTCTGTTTGCACCAACCTGACTTCATTTCTGGCCCCCAGCTGGAGTGGAGCAAGCCAAGATCAACACCCACCCGGCAGGCGATGGCTGCACTGAGGTCACTGTTAGGAAAGGAAAGGGGGAAATCAAGTGAGACTCTTATGGGCAGCTGGAAATCACCTCGCCCAGGCCCAGGGCGGTGAGCACACGTCTGTGGCTGGAGGGAGGGGCTGCATGCCGGTCTCCGTCTGTCAGAACCGCATGTCCTCCGTGGGGATGACGTGGGAGGGGCATCAGATATTACCAGGCATTGCTATGCCCTGGATGACAGTCTATGAGAGCAGGCGGATGCTGAGGGCCGCTGAACACTGAAGTCAATGAAAGCAACGAGGGCTCACAATCTCTGCCTGTCCAGCCCTGGATTTGAAAGGCTCTGTGCTAGCCACTCCCAGAGGGCACGGTCTAATGGTTAAGAGATAGGGATGAGGATGTTCTGGATTTCCTTCCCAGCTCTGCCACGACCCTTCCCCACTCTGTGCTTCATTTCACCCATCAGTAGAACAGGGATAGTAATACGGGGGGGTGGGGGAGGGTGTTGAGAGAGAGAGAGAGAGGGTGTGTGTGTGCGCGCGCATGACCTGCACATGAAAACTATGACAATAGAATGCAATATTCTAGAGAATATACAACAGATACAATATTCAAAATATGCTGCATGGCAAATTCTGTAGCAGAGTCACACAGTGACTTTAGGCCTCATTATAAGAACGGCCACAAAGGGTCAGACCAAGGGTCTAACCAGCCCAGTATCCTGTCCTCTGACAATGGCCAATGCCAGGTGCCCCACAGGGAGTGAACTTAACAGGCAATGATCAAGTGATCTCTCTCCTGCCATCCATTTCCATCTTCTGACAAACAGAGGCTAGGGACACCATTCCTTACCCATCCTGGCTAACAGCCATTAATGGACTTAACCTCCATGAATTTATCGAGTTCTCTTTTAAACACTGTTATAGTCCCAGCCTTCACAACCTCCTCAGGCAAGGAGTTCCTCAAGTTGACTCTGCGCTGCGTATCCCAAGGAACTCATTGCTACAAAGTTATCAGGGGAGTGAAGGGCATAGCAGGACTCAAACAAGGATTAGCCATTTACATGGAGAATTAGACTATCTAGGAGAGATACCTACTTAAAAAAAAATATCAAACCCTTTTGGTGGGGCTAGCACTTGCCTGTTTCATGGCTTAAGCTGCTCTCTAAATATTGGTGCCCCAGGGGAAAGTTTCCTTGGGGGCAGGTTCTCTTGTAACTGCCTACAATGGGGTTTCTTCCCCCATTCCCTGAAACAGCTGGTATCGGCTAGTGTGAACAGGATTGCAGACTAGCTGGAGTACTGGTTTGATCCACATGGCAATGCCTAGGGCATCCCTTTGGGGAGAATGCCAATGCCCTCAGTGCCCGTGTAAGGACGGAGGCCAGTCTCCTTATTCTAGTCCTAGGAGATATTCACATGCATTGCTGCTCTTGAGTTTTTACTGAACTGACAGCTGGCAGCAGTGAAATTGAGACATGTCTGAAACATGCTAGGGGGTGGGAGGTTCTGGACACTATTCACATGACTCACAAGATATTAAGCAATTTGTCAATGAAATCATACAGGACATGTGAATTAAACGGCTGGCAGGCCCTGGTGTGTATTTGTTGCAAATCGTACTGAAAAGTTTCTCAGTACTAACTCACTGCCCTTCTCTAGCACCTTCCAGTCACCTGCCACAAAGCCCTGGCCAGGCTGCAGTCCAGGAAGGTTTGTGATCCTATGAGTGGAGCAGCTGCTGTCCTTACTCGATGAAAGGGGAAACCGAGGGACAGAACAATGGGACTTGGTCAAGTTTGCACCAGAAATCATGTGGCAGAGGCAGGACTATAAATCGGACAGCAGCTGAGCCTCAGCTGGTGTAAATGGTCACAGCCCCATTGTGAGCGCATGAGCTGAGCTTTAATGACTGTAACCCTTAAATGAAAGCTCTCCTGCCTCCCAGCTGCTAAGTACTATGTTGCCTCTGCTCTCTTATTCCTGAGCTGTCATGCTTCCCTATGCCAGACCAGAGGGGCTCACATTTGGAGGGTTAACATGATGGCCAAGTCAGTGCTCAGGAAGGAAGCTTCCCCTCGGGGTGTTTGGGCAGGACTTTGGACTGGACTGGAGCCCACATCCTCTGCTCAGGCCAGGTGGGCGTGTTGCTGTGACGGCAGAGGTTTAGCCAGTTATGGCTGGACCATCAGTCCTCTCCATTCTTCTAACCGTGTGACTGGAAAATCTGGATCTGGCTTGCACGAGCCACATGGACGTGGCATGCATGGTTGCAGCTCCTCATCGGAATGGAAACGTTGGAGACAGATTGTAGTAAGACAATCACTGACTTGGAGCCAAAGTTCCATTCCATGGACTTATTTATTCCAACCCTCCTACAGGCTTGGAGGAGAGGATCCTGGCCACAGCGGGTAAGGCTGTTCTGAAGTGAGAGCTCAGGTGTCAATGCAAACATCTGGGGGTCCTGGAGGCCAGTAGCTAGTACAGGACCTCCAGAGCATAGGGGAAGCGCATGTACAGCAGCAGGGCAGTCGTAGTGGATTTAGAGCTGCTGAAAGGTGACTGATTCATGAGGTGAGGTCCCTGCTATCCACAGTGCAGGCAGCAGAGAGCTGCCCCACTTTTTCCCTAAATCGGAGCCCCCTCTCTGAATCCACGCAATCCTTGGGTTTCCACCTGATTCTGCCAATGGGACTCCATAGGGTCCTTCAGGCCAAGCTTGCTCAGCGGGTGCCTCAAACAGGGCTGGGGGCTCAGCCTCACCGTGAATAAAAACAGACCACCCCCAAAAGGGAACGGACTTTTCCCCTTTGCCCCCAAAGCAATTGCAGGCCAGTTAGCATGGCTGTGCAGCTGCTGGTATCCACTGCAGCAGGTGGGGAAAGGAGTTCTGAGCACTGTCCATCCCCCTCAGGGTGGGGTTAGCAGCCAGAGAAAGCAGCATGGCCCTGAACCTCACCAGGAAGAAATGAAAGGAACAAGGAGGACTCCAGAGGACACCCAACCAGCTATGGACGGGAGCTGGCAACATTGCTAGAGTCCAGCTGAGGCTTCCTGAGCCAAGCCCTAACTTGAGGGAAGGCAGCACCCTGAGGAGACATTCATCTCACCCATCAATAGACCCCACCTTGCCCATTGCGTTTCCCAGCCAGCAGGGGCATTGGTCCAAGGAACAGGAAGTAACTCTCAGCTCCTTCAGGGCACTCAGCCATGATACAAACTCCCCCGGCACTCTCCTATTAGACTCCTGCCGACACCGCTCTGCTCCTGCTGTGGCGGACGGATTCCCTCAGCTCTTGGCCAGGGAACAAGCAGAAAATCCCTCAGAGTGACTAGGACCGGTGTGCAGTTCCAAGCGGAGGCAGCCGGGCATCCCTCGGCATCTGCTTCTGAGAATGGCTCCACCAGCCACGGCTTCAGGGGCACGGCGGCAGAAGAGAAGAAAAACTTGTCTTGGCTGTTGCCTCAGCTGAGGCCCTTCATCTCTCTCCACACTGCCCTCGGTCGGACTCTCAGAGCAACTTCCATCATCACAGCTCTCACTCATCGCAGGGCGTGTGTGTAGCGCTGACCTGAGAGGGGAGTGAGTGGGGTGGTCACAGTCAGGAGCCTCTCTCTCTGCCCAGGGCGGAGCGAAACAAAGGCAAAGTTCCCCTGGCTCAGGAGAGCTGGGCTGTCCCACAGCTCCGTCAGCGGCTGGGGCGAGAGCTTGTTCTTCTGCGTCCAACTGCTTTAACCCTCATTCTCTGCAGCTGAAGCTCATCACATCATCTGGCCCAGCCACTGGTAGCAGAGGCCTTTTCAGGCTCTGGGAGACAGCAGTTTGTCCCCCAACAAAGGTGTCATCTTCACCCCTTCACTTGGCACTCTGGACCTCCAGGAGAACACCTAGCTGGATTGCGGGTTCTGTCCTCCCAGAACCTCCGTTGTCTAAGGGGGGCGTAGCATAGTCTGTCACCACACACAGCTTGGGTGTAGAGCAGAGCCGACTTCTTCCATCTCCTGCGGCCAAGTGGCTTCAGCCAGGCAGGGCTGGAGTTCCACCTAGGACCCAGTGGCCTCCTACCTGAGGGGGTGGCCACTCTCAGCCGGATGGTAACTCCTGTGGTTCCCAGGGGTTTAGGGTTAATGCTGCTGCTGTCTGGTAACTCTGCTTCCAGCTGGGGGATTTGAGCTTCAGGCTCCCTTCCAGCTGCTGGCATTTTCTCCTCCCCCTGCAGTCGAATTGCTGGTTCTAAGGGCCCAGCATGGCAGGGACAGTCAGACAGGGTCCCCCTTTGTATGTGACTGGGCCTGTTTGGCCCCCCAGTGTGGCTCTCAGGGATCCCCCCTCCCACTGGTTTCTAACAGGATATTCATTCTCCCGCAGCCCTTAAAAGTCGGCCGAGTTCACGCTTCAGCTAGTTTATTAAAAACAGATGGGCTGGCTCAGAGCTGCAGCAAGGAATTCCAGTGCTCTCCAGCCATCAGCATGGGCCAAAGCAGAGATGCCTGCCCTTCCGTCCTGTTCAGAGGGGTGCGGGGGCTGACTAGGCCGGGACTGCCAGAGGGGTGGGACCCTTTCCTCAGAGTCTGTAAACCATCATCTTCTGCCCTGGATCTCAGACACAGGTCTCCCTGCATGACTCAAGCACTAGTTAAATAAACCAGACAGAGCAGCAGTCAGCCAGGTATCCACAGAGGGACAGCAGCCCCTGCTTCTCGCTCCTGGCCGTACCTCCCCTCCATTGAGGCACCTGTCCTCCGACATGGAGGGGCAGAGAGTAGATCTTGACCGAGCTGAGGATGCTGATAAGGCACCAGAGCCCATTCAAACCTGTCTAATAATAACGCTAAATAGTGCTTGAAAAGACAGCATAATCCAGTGGGTAGAGGCTCTGGACTAGAGGCAGGTGACCTGGGCTTTATTCCCAGCTCTGCCACTGTCTGACTTGGTGACCTTGAGCAAGTCACGTCCTCTCTCTGTGCCTCAGTTTCACCTCCCAGGAAACTCTTTGGGGGCAAGGATGGGCTCCCGCTACGGGGAGAGCTTTCCAAAGTGCTCAGCGTTGGCCTAATTGTGCTCTCAGTGAAGCAAATGGGATTTCACCCTTGACTGCAGGGGGAGCAGAGTCAGGCCAATGCTGATTGCACCCCACCCTCTGTGTGTATAGCACCGAGCACAATGGAGCCCCCATCTCAGTTACTGTGTATGTGCACCCAGCACAATAGGGCCCTTGATCTCAATCAGGGGTCTAGGCACTTCTGTACCGTGACTAAGGCGGCGGCTAAGCAGGGTGCTGTGGTTCTGTTCCTCGCTCAGGAACAGCTGCAGGGATAGGCTAGGCCAAAGAGCTTGCAAACTGGTAACAACTTTTGGCCACTGCTACCTTAGCCTGGATTCACCATTTCTGTTTGAACCGGGATTTTACATGAACGTCAGGGCAAGGCAGGTGCCGAGATAGGAGTCTCACTCCAGACTGTGGAGGACAGAGCAGAAGGCCACCAAGTTTCCCCATCTCCCCTCTGAAGCGCTCAGCAATCAGTTCCTGCATTTGCCTTTTTAGTCCCAGGTCGGACAGCCATCTTTACGCTTTACGTCCTCTGTTACAACCAGGGATCTTTCTGCCCGATGATTATCTGAAACGGTCATTATGCTGCAGAGTCGTCAACCCACAGAGATGAACAGGGTCAGCTTACAGCACTAGGTGACTTCATGGTGCCCAATCTCGGGTCCTGCTGACCCACCACCCTGACAGAGAGGCAGGAGGATGGGTATTGGAATGGATGTGAACACCACATCTCGAAGAACAACAGTTACGAGAAAGTGAGTAACTTTTTTCTTCGAGTCCTTGTTCATGTCCATTCCAATCCGATGACTCCCAAGCTGAAGTTATGGAGGCAGGGTTGGAGTTATCCACTGATTGGAGCAATACTCTACCAATGCTGCATCATCTCTGGCCTGCTGGGTAACTGCATGATGCACAGTGAAAGTACGTATGGAGGACCACGTTGCCGCCTTGCATATTTTCTGGATGCGAACTTGCGCCAGGAACGCTGCTAAAGAAGCCTGTGCCATGGTGGAGTGCACCGTGAGCGGAGGAGCAGGTACTCCTGCCTGAGTGTAGTGCTCCCAGGTGCAGGACATGATCCACGACAAAACTCGTTGGGAGGAGACTGGAAGACCTTTCATCCTGTCTGCCACAGCCACAAACAGTTGAACGGACTTTCTGAACAGTTTCATCCTCTCGATGTAGAAGGCTAGCACTCTGCAGACATCCAGTGAGTGAAGCCTCTGCTCCCTGCCGCTTGGGTGCGGCTTAGGATAGAACACTGGAAGGAAGAGGTCTTGGTTGATGTGAAACTGGGAGATAATCTTCGGGAGGAAAGCTGGATGTGGCCTGAGCTGAACTTTTTCCTTACAGAACATGGTGTAAGGAGGTTCTGATGTTAGGGCCTTGAGCTCAGACACCCTCCAGGCCCACATTATCGCTACTAGAAACGCAAGCTTATATGAGAGCGAGCAGGGAGCACGTCGCCAGTGTTTCAAAGTGCGGCCGTGTCAGTCTGAAAGAGGACCAGATTGAGGTCCCAGGCTGGGACCGGCTGTTGGACCTATGAGTATAGCCTGCTGAGACCTTTCAGGAAACGGCTGACCATAGGGATGGCAAAGTCCAACCAGCCCACTACGCCTGGATGGAAGGCAGGGATGGCAGCCCAATGAACCCTTATTGACGACATGGACAGTCCCTGCTGCTTGAGGTGGAGAAGGTAGTCCAGTATAAGTGGTATAGAGGTGAGCATCTGGGATGAATGATGCTGTGCCGACCAGATTGAGAATCTCCTCCCCTTGGCTAGGTAGGTAGCCCTGGTGGAGGTTTCCTACCGCCAAGGACTTGTCTAACCGAGAGACTAATGGGGTTCAGTCACGGAGCTTCCATGCTGTGAGGTGCAACAACTCAAGGTTCGGGTGCTGGAGACGGCCGTGATGCTGAGTCTGGGAGGAGCAGCAAGGTGACTGGGGCTTCCATGGACATTTCCAGGAGAGATGTGTTACCAGTGTTTGCGGGCCTAGGCTGGAGCTATCAATATCACTGAAGCCTCTTCCCTCCGTATGTTGAGGAGCATCTTGTGAACAAGAGGGAAAGGCGGGAACATGTAGAGGAGCTGGCCTCCCCCTGGGAAGAGGAACACATCCGCGATGGAGCCCGGGCTGTGATTCAGGAAGGAGCACAACTGCTGGCACTTCTCGTTGCACCACATGGCGAACAGGTCTACCTGGGGAAAGTCCCACTGTTGGAAGATTGAGTTCACGACGTCCGGGTGTAAGGACCACTCCTCGCCATGGAACAATCTGCTGAGATAGTCCGCCAAATCATTCTGTACCCCGGGAAAGTACGATGCTTGCAGGTGTATTGAATGCTCTATGCAGAAGTCCCACAACACGAGGGCTTCCTGGCACAGGGGAGAGGAGCGTGCACACATTTGTTGATACAGAACATCCCTGTGGTGTTGTCTGTCATGACTGATACACATCTCCCTGGTAGGTGGGCTTGGAAGTCTGGCATGCCAGGCACACCGCTCTCAGCTCTCTGACACCGATGTGGAGAGCGAGTTCTGCCTGAGACAAGAGGCCTCGTGTCTTGAGGTCTCCCAGATGTGCTCCCCAGCCCAAGGTTGATGCGTCTGTCACTAGTAAGAGGGATGGCTGAGGACCAGTGAAGGGGACCCCTGCACACACTACCTGCGAGTCGAACCACCACTGGAGGGAGTTGAGGACCAGGTTAGGTAAAGTCACGACCTCATCCATACTGTACTGAGCCAACCGATACACCGAGGCTGGTCATGACTGGAGTCTGAGCCTGGTGTGTTGCACCACATAGGTACAAGAGGCCATGTGTCCTAGAAGTTTCAGACAACTCCTTGCTGTGGTGATGGGAAACTGCCTGAAACTTCGAAAGATGTTGCCCAGGGCCTGAATCTTCGCTTCCAGGAGGTATGCCCTGGCCTGTGACGAGTCCAGTACTGCCCCTATGAACTCTATCCGCTGAACCAGGGGGACAGTGGATTTCCCCACGTTGAGGAGAAGACGCAGTTCGTCAAACATTGTTCTTATGAAGTTGACTTGTGCCTTCACTTGAGCCCTGGAGTGGCCCTTGATAAGCCAATCGTCGAGGTATGGGAACATCTGTACCGGCTGCCTGCGCAGGAACGCGGCCATGACTGCCATGCACTTGGTGAACACTTGAGGTGCTGCTGACAGGTCGAACGGGAGGGCTGTGAAAGGACAGCGGTTGTTGTTCACAAACCTGAAGTATCTTCTGTGGGACGGAATGATTGCAATATGAAAACACACATCCTTCAAAATTGAGGGCAGCATGCCAGTCCCCTGGATTCCAGGAAGGGATGATGGAGGGCAACAAGACCATGCGGAATTTGAGTTTCTTTATGAACCTCTTGAGCTCCTGCAGGTCTAGAATGGACCTGAGCATCCGTTGGCTTTTGGTATTAGAAAATACAGGGAATAGAAGTCCTTGACCTTCTGCTCCTGAAGAACCTCTTCCACTGCCCCTAGCAATAGGAGCGAGTGCACCTCCGTACAAGGAGTTGCTCGTGGGGCAGGGGGGGGTTCCCTGAACAGGGGTGGAAGGGTGAGAGGGCACAGGATTGGATGGAGTATCCCCTCACTACCATGAAAGCACCCAACTGTCCAATGCGATGCGGGACCACACAGGACAGAAAAGGGATAGTCAGGACAAAAAAGGTAAGGTGGGGTGGGTCCAGTCCTTGTGCTAGTACACCGTCCTCGATCGCCCCTTCAAAATGCCTGTTTCGGGCACAAAGGTGGCTTGGATCGGCCAGAGCCCTGGCCTGAGGATGGGTGTGGCCTCTTCCTGCCGCTCCTATTCCTCCTCTTTGAACTGTCCTGGTGGTTCTGTTTTTGGAAGAACCATGGCGGAGGTTGCAGCCTGAAGTGTTTCTGCTGTGTGGCAGGAGTGTGAAGGGCCAAGTATTTGAGGGTGGCTCTGGAGTCCTTCAGGCTGTGAAGACTTATCCGTCTTTTTGGAAAAAAGAGTCCCACTCTCAGAGGGAAGGTTCTGTATTGTCTGCAAAGGGTCACGTGAATCCTGGGGAAGACCCAGACGGTGCCGTGCCCCTTGGTGCCGGAACTGAAGACACCAATGCCGGGGCTGTAGACGTTGCTGTCGGTGCCGCAGGATGTACTGGAGGTGAGAATGGCACCGTGAGGCGTAGTCAGAGTCCTGAGCTGCCTCAAATGCCTGCGGGGTCAATGGGAGCTGCAATTGCTGACTCCTAGGTTCCAGCGAGCGGGGTGGGCCCGGACTCAACTGCCCCGCTAGGGCAGGAGTCGATACAACCCTTACAGGTGACAAGATGCTGTGGCCCAACTGGGGTGTCTCAGTCGTTGCCTCTTTAGACTTGGCCGGGGAGAATGATCCCTCCCTGGCTTCTTTTTCTTCTGAGGCACCGGCGATTGAGACCAGAGCCTTCCTGCCAAGTGGACTAGGGAGGGGCCATGAAATTGCCAAGAGTCTCGGGAAGAGTCCTTTCTTAGCACTGGGTCCCAGGATGATGGCGCCAGGGCGCTCTGCACCAAGGAGGTGGTGCTAGGCATGGGATTCTCCCAATCCTAGGTCTGAGTAGGGGGCGCAGAGCTGCCTCCATGATCGAAACTTTGAGCTGCTGCTCTCTCTCTTTCAAAATTCTGGGGCAAAACATGCTGCAGAATCTGCAACTGTCCTTTCAGTGACCCTCATCACCTAGGCAACTTAAACATGTAGTATGTGGGTCACTTTTTGAACCCCGGGGACTGTGGCATACCACGGCTCCTGGAAGTCGGAAGGGTGGGGAGACCCCCAACACACTAACTATAAAACTACTGCTACTGACTACAGAAGAACTATAAACAGATGAAACGGACAGAGGTGCTTGCTAAGTAAGAGCAATGGGACGTTCCACCTAACTGTCACTGGTGGTAAGAAGGAATTGAGAGAGTAACCAGTTGGCAGGGCTCTATATTGAGCACCACAAAGACATGACTCCAAGGGGTACCCACACCGACCTGATGGATGCTGCTATGGGAAAAATCTTCCGACTGCCATGTGCACGCACACACCTGATTGGAATGGACATGAACAAGCACTCAAAGAACTCCTCACAGGTAGAGCAAGGAATGGAAGTAGAGAAAGGTTTGAAGATGAGTTTGTCAGTAAGCAAGATAGAGAAGACTTCCAGTTATTGACCATGTAGTGGAGAAGGAGCAAGGATGTCTGAAATAATCAAGGAAGTGAGTGCTAAGGTAGCTGGAGCAGCATAGGTCCACTTCAACTGATTCGATATGCCACTGAGCTGCGTGTTACTTACCAAGACCATTAACAGAAATGGATGGGTTTCTTCTCCCCCCTGCAAACACATTTGGTACCTGGTTGTGAGAAAGCTCCATCCTAAACACTGATTCTGTCCAGGGCTGATGGGAACATTAGCTGCTTCCTTTCCAAGATGCCCCTTTTCTGGGTGTTCTCCTTTTAAGGAAAGGCTCATGGTGTTTGCTTTGCTGCTCACCCCTGTTCAGTGTAATTGCGGCAGTAACTTGACCTTTCTGTACTCTGCTCTGTGATTCCATGAACAGCTTGTTACCCCGCTAACTGCCGGCCTGAACCAGAGCTCTCTGCACCTCCTAGGCAAGCATAGAAGCAGATTTGATTCACGGAAAATTGGTTTCAAAGAAAAAAAATCAAACATTCCCCTTTTGTATAAAATGGCATCACTGCATTGTATTGACACAGCTGGCCCAGGCGTGCACATATACCAGCATGGGGGTCAGGCACTGGCTTGGACGGAGGAGAGCTGGGTTCATTTTCCTGTCTCTTCCACTGACTAAGACCCTTGGGCAGGTCACTTCAGCTGGGAATTTTTTTTCCAAGGAGCCTAATGGAGTTAATGAATAGGGATCATACTGATCTCTGTACAGTGCTTTGAGATCTACTGCTGAGAAGCACGGTATCAGAGTCTGGGCTCATTCTGTGCCTCCATTTCCCACCTTTAAAATGAGGATTATGCATCCCCTCTCCTTCCCTCGGTTTTGTTTCTTTCCAATGTAATCTCTTCCTATGCTTGTCCAGTGTTTACTGCAATGGGATCCTGATCATGGGTCAGCTGTAGGTGCTGCCATAATAAAAATAATAAGCAACAGCGAACTTGAGGTATCTCAGAGTGCGTGTGAATATGCTCTTTTGCACCACACCCCCGCTGGAGTGTAATCTAAAACAGGGGCAGGGATAGGACGTAACCTTCTCTTATTACATGACATGTGGTGCCTATTCAGCTTATGAGACAAATCAATTAAGAGCCCAGACCCCTAACTTAGTGAACACCCTCTCTGGTTTTAAGCATAATGCATGAACCTGTTGTACAGATATATGCACTACAGAAGTCCATATGAATGGATCTGATACGGATACTGTCCCACTGCCAGAACAGCATCTCTGGGCCAATCAGCTTTGAAAATGCAGTTATGGGTCAGCAAACTGAAGACGTGGGGACAGCATAAAACTGACTGACCTTGCGTAACAGGAACTGCCGTTCTGTGTGCAATGCTCAATTGGAAACCTGCTTCAGCTTGCAGTGAAGGAGACAGAATATAGGCTGGGTTCACTGCAGAGTGAATGAATCCTCCTCTGTATCACGTTCTCATTTGAAGAAATCAGCTTCTTTCTGGTGGGTGGGTGGCACCAAGGCCTCATGAAGCAGAGCTGGGAAGGTGAGTTGGGACACTGCGACAGCTTGTTCAGAAATGTACTTAGACGTCTGTAGTTGCCTAGGTGTTGTGTTTTTGGTTTTCCATTGTTTTTTTTTGTTTTTTGTTTTTGTTTTTGTTTTTTTAAGGTGGACAAGCCCAGCACTAACCAATCCAAAAGGCAGAGTTCTTCAGGGTCCTTATTGGAACAAGTGACGACCAGAGAGAGCATGTCAAGCCACCACCACTCTTGTCCCTCAAGCTGCAAAGTAATTCTCACCCCATTTTTGGTGAGAATTTTCATCAACGGACATAAGGTGATGGTGGTGGGGTTTCAGTCTGTCGTACTGGCTTAGCAATGCAGCAGTTGCAGTTAGAGGTATAAAATGGTTTGGGAGAAGACAGGCTCTGACATTTTATTCTGGTGTTCCAGATCCCAAGGATCAGGGCTGTGTAAATCAGGAATACCAATAAACAGGCAAAGCTCACAAGTGACTCAGTTCGGTATTGGCAATTATGGCTGGCTCCTTCGCGCTGGTGTGAATGTAATCCAGCTAGCACTGAGAACATAATCCCTTCCCCCACCCCCCTGAACATATCAATACAACCCCTAAATGACCAGGGCAGAAAAAAGTCCAAGCTAGCACTGACCAACAGCAAGATCGAAAAAGTCAAGCATTTTGGTTTCTTAAAACTTATTTTAATATCCATGTCTCATCTGTTGGGTAGATCCAAAACAGTCCGGCCTGGTTTAAGTTACAAATTCTTCAGACACCTTTTTCCTTTTTAAGTAAACGAACACATGTGGCAATAAGGGCCTGTTACTTGAAGTGAAACCCATATTAACAACAAAATGTGTGGCAGCTAGAATTCTACCAGGGTTCTTTACTGGATACAGCAGGTAGCACCGGAAAAGGCTAATGTTGCCCCATTTGGGTGTCACACAGCAGGAATAAATGCATCCGACACAAAACTAATCACACCCACAGAGATAGCGCACACTCTATGTCCAAGAAACAACCAGACTGGGATACAAAGAACCCTTTTAGAATTCTCCCCTCTACGGATGGGGGCAAATAACCAACGTCAGCAGACAGGATGAGATGTCAGATCTGACTTCCCTGATGGAGGCTGAACATGATGTCCAAGTGCTGCTTACCAAATAGCGTATTTCTAAGAGAACAGCAGGAATGGAAAGGGCTAAGACTGTGGCTGAGGATTTAAAGCTGTAGTTTTATTTAAAAACAAGAGTTTCAACACCACCTTAATGCAGCTGCAGATGAATGCATCAGACTGAAGCCCAAAAATCATTGAAGCTGCAGCAGAATTCTGTACTTCCCCAGGCTATCGGTGTAATTGCAACAGGCTACTTCGTATTTCAACCAACAACTCGTTGGCTGCTGAATGGGCTAACTCTGCCATTTGTGGAGGATGGCTTACAATAAAGGCAAACAAGTGGCAGTTCTTGCAGAATCCACACTACGGAGAACACAGATAGCCACAAGAACTCCATTCAGGTACCGAACGCCAAAGAGAACAAATGCACTATGATAGTGTGAGAAGGAATCCAGAAGGCGCTGTGCAGAGAGAGAGAGAACAATCCACAACAAACAAGGGAACTTTTGTGCATGAGTAAGGTTACACCACGCACATTTTTTTTTTTTTTTTTTTTTTTTTTTACACAACACCCTAAAGTTGTGGTAACACACTGCTCAGTTCCTCCTCCCAATACAGATCTTTTTATTGGATGCTGCATCTTTAAATATTTCTGGCAAAAAACTCTTGCCACATATGTTAGGAACATTCCAACCTGGCTGCCACATGTCCAAGCACTGTACTTTTTTGATTTTCAGTCTTTCCTGGGGGGGGCCAGGGTGGAGACAACAAGCTCCCATCGCACAGCTGGACACCTCTGCCCCAATGTGGAGGTCACCTCAAACAGACTACAAAAATAATCAGGAAGCCCATTCAGTTTAGAACATGCCTCCCCAGGGGTTTTTATCTGTTTGAGGCATCAACATCAGAGAGCTAAAAATCAGTGAGTTTAAAAGAAAAATGGTAAGAAAGGGAGAAAGCGGTTTCCATAGTAAATCACCTAACTGAGGAGAGCTTACGAGTCTTCAACTTTAGATTTTAATAAGTTTAACAACAAAATGTACAATACTGCGTGAGCCCAGAAAAGTCACGTCAGAAAGACTGAGCTTTGCTTCTGAACTCCCTCCCATTTGCTGCCGGTCTTGACTAGTCAACAGATACTGTACTCACAGGATTGGAGAGCATCATGTGAACAGCCCAATATTTATTTTAAAAGCCCAGCGCTTCAAATAAATTAAAAAGGGACAACTGTCAAGCGTGTTAGCGGTGAAGCAGCCGCAAGAAAAGCCAACAAGGCTCCAAACAGCACGCTAATCTGATGGCAAGAGATTGACAGAGGCCTCTTTTCCCCCTACTTGTGAATCTCCCCCGCCCTCCTCGCAAGAAGGGGAATCACAAGGAAGAGGCCATGTCAAGGAAATGAAAAGCTGCACCGTCAGTGGAGTTAACATTGCCACGTACCTGCTAATACGGGTTTCACTTTATGACCAGAAAATGTTTCTTCCAAAAAAATTGTTACTTTTTCTTTAAAAAATTGAAATTAATCGGGGTAAAACACTAACTCTAATGCCATGAACAGGCAGGATTAACCTTTTTCCCCTCCAAAGGGCAAAGAGTCATACCATCCCCAGCTGAACCTTGGTGCTTCTAGCTTTTTCAGGAGATGTTACCTAAACTTTATGAAAAGAAAAGAACAATGTTTAAATATCAACACTGGACTAGCCCAGTCTTTTTTTTCCCAAAGTCCACATTCTTCCTCTGAAGCACACATTGCATCATGGATTCCCCAAGTCTGCGTGTTCAGAAGTTCACAGTACATGGAACCATATTTTTCCCCCCCTCGCTCAGAGCAGCCATCCTCTGTGGTCATTTACTGAATAAACCTCAAGCTTCTCCTATCCACGTGGCTTTGCCTAAGATGCTGAAGGTTTCCTTGATGAGAATTGATGTTGTCATGCTCTATGGATGGAAAAAAAAGCAAGAGAAAAAAAGCACCTGGTACAGGTTTCTTGAGACCCTTGCGGATTCCTCTATTCCAAAGCTGTTTCTGAAAGTCTGTGTCGGTTTCTCGAGCAGTTTTTGGCCTATTATTCTGTCTCTCAGTTTGAAGAGCTGTTATTGGATGATCCAGAGGTTGATGCAATTGCAGCCCCGGCTGGGCTGCTCGTGGATACAGATTTGCGGATGTGAGGCAGCAAGTATGGGTCACAGGCTAACTGCTGAACATCTATCCGGTCCTCCTTTCGGTAGGCCAGGCACCGTCTGATAAATGCCTGTGAACGCCCAAAAGGCAAACAAATGTTAGGAGATTAAAGGAGTTAGGGGGAGTTTTATTTATAATAGTTCTTGGTGAATTGTGCCAGACTAGTAACTCTGGGAACTGAAATTCTTTACTAAGTGACGACATGGACAGTGATGACCCCTTCCTTCTCCCAAATTGTGCTTCATGCCTAGCCTTGGGGCAGGGAGGAACCATATGTGGGGTGACAGGAGTTCAGTGTATGGTGCCAATTGCTGGCTAGTTTTGCTATGCAAGCACTAGAGACAGAATTAACACAATGCCATCAGCAGCAGTTTGGTTGGATTCTGGAGAAGGTCTGAGGTTTCCCAGGAAGATGAAGGGTGCAGAACTTTTGTGGACGCAGGGTTCTGTTTTGAATAATTACTTGAGTCCTGCAGGGGATTTGCTGTAATGTGTGTTAATACAAAGCTGTAGATGGCCACTTCAAATTAAACTCAAATGATGCTTTACAGTGAGAATTCCATCTCCTGGGTGGGTGACTTCTGAGCACAGAGCACCAGGATGGTTCCTTGGCCGGGAGGAAGCAAGCCTGCCTCTCACCAAAACCCGAACAGTTCAGAACACACACACACCCAGAATCCAGAGTCCCACTTTGAATTGAGGTCTCCCAGTGCAACATACTAGGAGTAACCTATTTGTGTAACAAGCTTGTTCTTTCCTCTCGATGTTAGCCGAGTTTCAGTCACTCCTTGATGAATGCACATTAAACAAATAGGATCACTGCTCAGTGGTGATGAGGGAAGCACAAGACTCTCTGCTGGGTGCCTCTCCCTGCTGCCACATTTCAAACCTGAGATCAATCCATGTGTTGACAGTGACATCAATGATCACTGACCTCTACTGTTCAATTTCAATCCGCTGACCAGTGCGCCATGGACAATTTAGGCACACTCTATCCCACGCATGTGCAAATCTCTCGCGGGCCAGGAGTCTGCTCTAACAAGGACAGACAAATCTTCCATTTGTAAGAGTCTCTTATCCCAAAGCATCCTGAACCACTGAACAAGTTATGCACCGATGAAATTCAGGCATCCCTGGGGTAGGAGGGCTGCTACCAGGCAGACAACCGCTGCACAGTGCAGAGAATAAGGGGAATTTGGGCCAATGACACTGAGCAATTCACTCCAAGAAAATGCCTTGAGGGTGTTCAGTGTCTATGGGTGAGACCTGAGATTATAAAAAGGACACCAGCTGCAAGCTCAATTCATTGTGAAAAGCTGAGTGGCTCTTGTGGTTCCAGGGAAGGCACTTATTTCTGAGTAAAGGCTCAATCCATGAATCTCACAATGGTCTAACTACTGTGTTAAGTAACCAGAATGAGTTTTTTAAAACCCCCAGACCATTCAGCATGTCAGGCAGTGACACACAGACCTGCTGCAGAGAGATTTTACCTTTGCTTCTGGTGTGACTACTGGCTTTGGAGGGAACTGCACCTCAGTAGCTTTAAGGATTGTGTTCTCCTGCAGAATGTCTTGTTGTGACTGGTTGTGGCCAAACGGCTACAAAACAAGAGGGACAATTATTAAAGTTGACAATGTGTCTTCTGAAGCCTCTGACCATGCTGTTTTGTGGTGGGAATTCAGATGGAATGTGGTAAAGTAATGCTCCGGGGGGGCGGGGCAGGGCTGCGCACTCCGGTGGATCAAAGCAAGTTCAATATAACCTGGTTTCACCTATAACGTGGTAAGATTTTTTGGCTCCCGATGACAGCATTATATCGAGGTAAAGGTGTACACTGGAATATAAATATTATTCTTACATTGCAGCGTGTAGTATACAGAGCAGTATAAACAAGTCATGGTATGAAATTTTAGTTTGTACTGACTTCACTTGTGCTTTTATATAGCCTGCTGTAAAACCAGGCAAATATCTAGATGATCTGATGAACCTCCTGGAAGACCTCTGCATACCCCCAGGGGTAGGCGTTCCCCAGGATGAGAACTACAGACTTAAGACACGTCCATCAAACTGTGCATATGGGATGTTTAGTTACCAACAGCTTATCAAAGCCAGTGGAATGACAGGAAGTCTATAGCATGCCCTTGTTGCCAAGAAGGCTAATGGCATTTTGGGCTGTATAAGTAGGGGTGTTGCCAGCAGATTGAGGGACGTGATCATTCTCCTCTATTTGACATTGGTGAGGCCTCATCTGGAGTACTGTGTCCAGTTTTGAGCCCCATGCTACAAGAAGGATGTGGAAAAATTGGAAAGAGTCCGCCGAAGGCCACAAAAATGATTAGGGGCTGGAGCACACCACTTATGAGGAGGGAACTGGATTGTTTAGTCTGCAGAAGAGAAGAGTGAGGGGGGATTTGATAGCTGCTTTCAACTACCTGAAAGGGGGTTCCAAAGAGGATGGATCTAGACTATTCTCAGTGGTACCTGATGACAGAACAAGGAGTAATGTCTCAAGTTTTAGTTGGGGAGGTCTAGGTTGGTATTAGGAAAAAACTTTTTCACTAGGAAGGTGGTGAAGCACTGGAATGGTTACCTAGGAGGTGGTGGAATCTCCTTCCTTAGAGGTTTTAAGATCAGACTTGACAAAGCCCTGGCTGGGATGATTTGGTTGGGGGATTGTCCTGCTTTCAGCAGGGGGATGGACTAGATGACCTCCTGAGGTCCTCTCCAACCCTGATATTCTATGATTCTAAGTGTTCTCATTGGTTAGGTTAGTCTCCTTTCCTGGGCTACCTTAAAACATTCAGGCTCTTTATCATTAAGACAATCATTTTCTACCCCCAGTCTTCCAACTCTTCCCTTCCAAAGGCATCAAACTTACAGCACAAGTTTCTCTGCCCTGTGTTTCCACACTGCTACAGTTGTTACTCCTCAGGTAGGTTGCCTGCTTAATATGTGGAAACACACCAAGTGTCCCTCACTGCACATTGACAAATCCCCAAAGGTTTGACCTCAGACACTAGACGTCATGCTTGGCCAATATATGCAAGCAATGGAAAGGGATGTTCTGCAGGAGGAGTTTAGCTTCCTTCCTTACCTTTCTGCCATAAAGACACTGGTAGAAGATGACACCCACTGACCAGACATCAACTTTATTTGAAATCTTTGGAGGTTCTTTTCCAACTACAAAACATTCAGGTGGCAAATACCTGATTGGAAGGGAGAAAGGATCATTAGTAGCACATCCAGATTTGTTTAGTCACTTTGTTTCAACAGGAGAGGCAGGATGGCCCAGTGGTTAGGGCACTAGCCTGGGACTCAGGAGATCGGAGTTCAGTTCCCCACTCTGCCACAGAATTCCTGTGCAACTTTGGGCAAGTCACTTACAGGCTTTCACTTCCCTGCAATAGGGACCTTACAGACAAAGGTCTTGTAAGTGGAGTTCTTGGATTTCTACACCCTCCCTTTTATCTCAAGCTTTTCTCCACTACTACAGACGACATCCTGGCCTGATGAACTCCTGGCGTAGCTGGCAAGAACAGAGTTTAGTGACAGCCTGATAGCTTGTCTAGAGAAGGGAAATTTGCACCAGTGGAACACAACTGATGTAGCCATGCCAGCACAACCCTCTAACGTAGGTACACAGTGTGAACTCTGCTGTATACCAGTAGGGTGCACCTGCAGCAGGGTTTGCACCAGTGCTGCTAACATACACCCAGTATAGAAGGGGCCTGAGAATGAATTCCTGATTCACTGACAAGTGAACCCTGAGGCTGCACCTGAACCTGCTACATAATGTGCTGCCATCTGAACCACTGTTTCAAATCACTGAGCTCTCAGGTGATTGCAGTTACAGAAACATGTGAACAGAACTGGCTGGCCCCAGACACAGCACAGGCAGGGAGACTGGCAGCTTCCCCACAGTTTTGCCAATGCACCTCCTCTTGATTAGCTCTACAGAACTGGCTGCCAATCATGCCCTACGGTGTGATGCACAGGGCGCCCACTGGGGACCAGGAACAGATCAAGCTAATAACTTTTCACTTGTGACCGGCTTCTTTACCCCACAGCCATTTTGGTTTCAAGAGGAAGGCAGGCGCTGTGTCATGTGGTGGGATTTAACACCTCAGCTATGCGTTTGTGCACATCCAGTCCACATAGATTCCCAGCACAGGGATGCAGAAAAAGCATAAATACCCAAAATCATCACCACATTGTGCATCCTTTGTGCAAAGTCTCTGTTGCAGTGAATGCTTCCCCCTCACCAGGGCAGAGTTTAACTCCAGTCACACAGGGGAGAAAAAACTGTTTTCACAGCATGCATTTAGAATCTAGTATTTGTTGACCAAGACCTTTTAATAACAATTTCACAATGGAAACATCCAGCCAAAATACACATTTCTGAAAGTGCAATTTTAGATGCTGTGTCCTAGTTAGAGACTCAGTTTTGCTCAGCTTGGAGTGAACTTGCGGGGAACAAACCCATAGAACACATGAGATTATAACAGATGATGCCTGCAAAAAATTATGGTGACATGAAAAATGTTTATGCTAACCACTGTGAATAGTGACATCGTAAATGCAACTTCTGTCTTTGCATTCAGCGGCTTTTACTGAAGGTCCAAATCTCTGAGTCAGGACTGATGCAAAACCACAATGTGGTGCTAGGGCCATTGTACTGCTGGACGTATTGCCTATCATGTGACATTTGAAACTGAAGTCCTGGGCATGCATGGCACTGAAAGCACTATTGCACTTTTTATAAAGGTAAGTCTGTTACCACTAGGATGGTGACTAAATTCCAGCTGGAAAATTCTTCCTGCCTTCCCTAAGTCTACCTGCATTTTCAAGCGGGTATGGGATTCTTCTTCACTTCCTCCCTAAATTACACGGTAATACGTGCTATAAAACAGCTGCCAAGTTCCACCCCAGAGTTGGCTGCATTTCAGCAGTAGATGTACATACAGTTTATAGTTGTCCTGTCAGGCCCTTTTGAATAAGAGGCGCTATCTAAAGATATAAATACTAACCCACTGAAGACGAAAAGGCTGCCAGCCTAGAAACAACACTCTGCAACTAGTCTGAGAGCACCGTTAAAGATCTCAAAGTGCTTTACAGAGCTACACAGTAGTACAATGGACACCACACATGGACTGTCAACAAGGAAAGTGAATTCCAAGTTTCCAGCACCAGGATTTCAATGGTTATTTGCAAGTTTTCTAAACCCCTGAATTGGTATCAGCCATATACAATACTTACCAATAAGTACCAGCCCCCTGTGATGTCAGCTCCATGCCATCCACGGAGTTGTAGCTGTCATCATCCATGATCTTGGAAAGCCCAAAATCTGTGATCTTTATCTCTCCACATGCTGTACCATTGACTAGAAGAATGTTACCTAAAAGGGAAAACAGCTTTTTAGAGACTTATTTATTACGGAAAGAGGGGAGGGAAAAGCAGCACCAGAACTGCAGTGTAGTACACGGGGTATTAAATTATGGACACACCATACCAAGGCACCATGACCTGCAAAAAGCAGCCAGCTAAATCAGCCTTTAGGCTGGAGAAGATGTTTGAGTACTCAATGAAGTCCTCCTGAGAGGAATCCTGGCCCCTACAACACACCAAGTGCCTGCACCTACGCTCCCCATCCTGAAATGGGTCTCTGACCTCCCATCTGCCTCCCTATTTTTGGCTTTTTGAATGCCAACACAAGGCAGACTGGTTGAGTTGGGAAGGCAGGTCAGGGAAAGGAGAGTGGATAACAGACATGCATATATACACAGCTGTGACTCATTCCATCCAGAAGTCCTAATTTGCCTTGGCTTCTTAGCAGCTAGAAATTCTCTCCTCTGTGATATAGTGCCCTCTAGTGGTTTCCAACACCATGGCAAAATAGTCAGTCCATTTAAGGCCAGATCCATTTAAGAATCAGCTATTTCTACAGATTAAATGAAACAGCAGCACATAACTTTCTAACAGATTAAGCTGTATAATTTCCCTCGAAGCTGTTAACTTTTGAAGCAGCAGAATTACACAATGGCTACAGATCAGCTATGATTTCAACAAATTTTAGGGAGAGCCCTGCAGCGTGTTCACACAAACACTAGTAAACAGTGGTTTGGGAAGAATAAGAACAGAAACAGGGCAACAAAATACAAATTGGTGCAACTGTGCCATCTACTGAATCAGTACAATAAACCACACCAGATCTAGGATATACAATGCCAGTGAACTGTCGTCGGTACAGAAAACAAAGTGCTTGGATTTTACTGGAGTAAAAAAAAAAAAAAGTGTTGCCCAGCATATGCCAACCCTTAATGGATAAGGCAAGCCAGGAAGGTCTGATCTCTCAGCTGCATGGTCTATGAGATAGGAACTGTCTGACAACATTTGGGAAAGACACTTCTGATTTTCTGGGCACTGGTGAGTCTGGAAGGTCACACTTCCGACAGCACTATCTGAGCTCTATGGATTGCTATGAGGACCCATAAAAGCAACAAATGAGCAAGTTTTTCCAAGTTAGTTTTTGGTGCCATTTACTGAGCATCACAAGGAAGAGAACAAGAGCAAGAAATGTGCTGGCCATCTATATGAAGGAAGATGCAGCACAGGAAAGCAAAGGCCAAGCAGGTCACAGAAACCAAGTGCTGACACATGATGGCACAAGGGCTTGCCCAGAACAGGAAGGCTTCTTTCTGGAATTTTACTTCCTCTTAATGCTGCAACTCCAGGAGCCAATACCCATTTACAGAGCGAAACCAAGCATTTCAGTCCCTTCTATGCTGCAAGCTAAGCACCCAGGTTTTGGAATGGGTACCAACAGACCTGGCTGTGGCCAATTGGAACTGTTCCCTGGTGGCCTAGAGAGGTTGCTAACAAGAGGTAAGAGGGTAAACACATGCCATTCTGCTTCATAACATACCTGGTTTAAGGTCATAGTGTATGATGGGCGGTTTGATTTCATTTAAGTATTTTAAAGCATTCACAATCTGCATGATAATGGATCGTGCCTCTTTTTCGGACATTAACTTGTGCTGTTTCAGGTAGAAATCCAGATCATTTCCCTCACAGTATTCTAACACTGTACAAAACCTGAAAAGCAAGAGAACACACACCAAAATTAAGTCCCCTGAGAGAAACACTAATATTTTGTATTTCCTCCCATGTAAAGCTCCTCAACTAAGTCATTCCCTGTCAAACTCGTACATATTTAGATGCCTCCATCACAGACTTACAAGAAACAGGTTTAGATCTACATACAGCCATACCTGAAATCTACTTTTATCAGAGCAAAACTGATTTCCAGGCAAAGCAACATGAATGCATTAAAAATAGCTAGTCTTCTTGTACATGTGTTTTCATTATGGACGCCCCCTGTAGCACCTCACTTGGGCACAGGATTGTGCTAGAACTAAGATCAGCTGAATAATGGGTATAAGAACACAGGAACATAAAATGCCATAACCGATTAGACTAATGGTGTGTCTAGGCTACTGTCAGAGACAGGATATAGCACTAAACCTTCAGAGAAGGCGTAATAAACCCCATAACTGACAACTACACAACCATCTGCCCATAGGGCTACACAAGACCTAACTGATAGGCCTTAACTTGGTCAGTTAGCGCATGACAAACTGGGGTTCCCTGCTGCAGTGCACTATAAGTTTGTTAATGTCTTTTGCATACTACTGTTTCAGAGAGCACTGAAAAACTTCTTGTGTGCAGCAGCAGGGTCCCTGTGGACAATTCAAGCACAGCAGGCTGGAGTGCTGTAGCCTTGCACTCAAGCTTGCTGTGCACAGTGTAGCCATACAGACACGCTCTTTGTGGCTGGATTATTCCCTGAAGCATGAGGGTCCCTTATACACTTTTATCCCCTATGATGCAATTGTGGGTGTTCATTATCCATATAAATGGATAATCCTTTTCTGACTCCTAAGCTCATGTTCAAATGATACTCAGTGGTGACAAGATCCACTGTGTAAAGTACTGATCCACCCTGACTGCAGGATCACTAAGCTTTGCTGGAAAGCTTTTGACTAAACACTTTGTGGGGAACTTGGCAAATGCAGTGCAAAGGCACATCACTTACGAGTCAGTATCCAGCGAGAAGTAGTCATAGAGTTTAACTATTCGAGGATGATCCAGTTCTTTGTGAATTCTGTACTCTCTACACGCATGTCTGAAAGGCAAGACTCTGGGCATTAGCAACAGAGATTTTACTTTGGGTTCCACATTAAGCGCTTTAGATATAATGATCTTGGCACAGCTCTCAGTGTTCCACATTCACACGGAAAATTATTCTTACAATTCAGAAACTATTAAATATTCTTGGAAACCAGGCGGTACAGTTTTTTGAAAGCACACTCCCAATGTGTCTCTGGGGAGTTGGGAATGATCTTAGGGCTTTTCGTCTCTGCATGAGTGAGGCCACATCATTATATAGAGGAGACAGCCCCTTATTAAGGGGAAAGAAAACTTACAGCACCACTGTTGGTCCAGACTTTAACAATGCACTGATTTTGCAAGCATCCACTCACTTTTCTTGCTCATTTCAGACATTTCTGAGGTGATACTAACAAGGTGGGAGGAAGTGGCTTCACTTTTGCAGCAAACAGTGAGGAAGGAGAGAAGAATTCATAGTTTCACAGATTCTACGGCCAGAAGGGATCACTGTGATTATCTAGTATGACCTCCTGTATAACACAGGTCAGAAAACTTCCCCAACATAATTCCGAGAGCAAATCTTTTAGAAAAATACACAGTATTGGTTTAAAAATGGTCAGTGACTAAGAAACCACCACCTCCTTGGTAAATTTTCCAGTGGTTGATTATTCTCACTTTTTAAAATTTACTCCTTATTTCCAGTCCAAATTTGTCTAGCTTCAACTTCCAAGGACTGGATCATGTTATATTTTCCTCTGCTAGACTGAAGAGCCCATTATTAAATCTTTGTTCCTCAGGTAGATACTTACAGACTAATCAAGTCACCTCTTAACCTTCTCTTAGTTAAACTAAATAACATTCTGGGCTCCTTGAGTCTATCACTATAAGGGATGTTTTCCAATCTTTTAATCATTCTCGTGGCTCTTCTCTGAACCCTCTCCAATTTATCAGTGTCCTTCTAGAATTATGGACACAAGACCTGGACACAGTTTTCTGCAGTGGTTGCACCAGTGCCAAATATAGAAGTAAAATAACCTCTCTATTCCTACTTGAGATTCCCATTTCTGCATCCCAGGATCATATTAGTGCTTTTGGCCCCAGCAACACATTGAGAGCTCACGTTCAGTTGATTATCCATCAGTATCCCCAAATCTTTTTCAGAATCACTGCTTCCCAGGATAGAGTCCCCCATCCTCAAAGTATGGTCTACATTCTTTGCTCCTAGATGTACACCTTTACATTTAGCTGCATTAAAATACATATTCTAGTCAGTATCAATAGATAGGAACCAATTCTCAGGCCAAGATGGGGAAAAAAAACAGCAATGCATTGTTCTGGTTTCTCGACTTTACAGTACCACTTACTTGTGATAATTCTCTTTTTTCTCATCTCTCCAGTTTTTATTTAACTGGTGAATTTTCACAGCTACGTATCTCTGTTCCGTTAAATCAAATGCCTGCAAAGAAAAAGCAAGTATCAATAGAGTTGTAATTTCAAATTAATACTGCAAATGTGAACAAGAGATTCCACACTAGTGTCCCAATGCAAAGCAAAGAATAGTTGGCAATATGCTATCAACTACTCTAAATACAATTTAAGAATCTGTCCTTCAATTCACCTGCCAATAAGGGAGCCCATTATTGTAAGACAATTGGTGATTCTGGAACACTACTGAGTGCGCCAATCATTTCAGACAAGCCAAACAGCCAGGAGAGAGTAACAAGCTTTACTTGATTTGAACTGGCAAGGAAGGCTCTCTGCCATGGTACCTTGAGCCACCAAAGTCACTTGTACTTAATTTAAAAAAAAATAAATGCATAGGACATATATTGGTTTAATACACATTACTAGATGTTATATCTCCAGGTCAAAGTTGTTTCAATCCATTTGTGGTTGGAGAGCCAAATGGTTCAGCTGCATAGCTCATGCTGAAATTTTTCACCCCTTCGGATCTTAAAGAGCATCCTAGCACACACAAATTTTGGAATTACGCTGCTGGGTCAATGCAGTGTTCCATCTAATCCAGGATCCTGTCTTTGAGCCAGGTGTTTTGGAGCACAGTGCAAGACATCTCATTTTATGCGGGTGTGGGATAATCGTGCCGCCCACCCAATCTTGTTCTAACCCCTAATGTTAGAGATTACCCTAAATCCTGAAACATGAAGTTCAATATCCTTTTTCAAACTTAATACTATGGCTCTAGATAGTCTAGTTATTCATAGAAGTGCCTAATACCTGAGTTTATAGAATTATATTTTAGTCTAGTCAATTTGATTCTAATATTAGCCTATGAACTACAGAGCACATATGGGATGCTTGGGGAAAACAGATGCTTTCAATTTATTTAAAATTAATCTCAATCTCTCCAATTAGCAACATGGCCTAGTCTAAGTATCATAGGTCTTGATCTTGCAAAACAACATCATGTAAATAATCCATACCCATGTGACTAAGGACTGTTTGTTCAGTATGTCAGTGGTAGAATACAAACACTTCCTAGACTTAAAAAAATGAAGGCTGTGCCATATATGCCTGGAAGTTATTTTCCTTTCATTTACAATAATGTGTCAGATGTAAAGCACTACTCTGCCACTGCAATGTAGCCATTTCAAATATAACTTTTTAAAGTAGACTTCTAACACTTGTTTACGTCTCAAGAGGTATTTCATGTCATTCTCCTAGTCATACCAGTGTGACGTTCCCAACAAATGCATGTTTCAATAAAATCTTGTGGAGAACAGAAACTAAATATCAGGACTGCTGTCTAAATCAAAGTCAGATGCGACATGTATTTCTACATTCCTTCCCCCACAACTACATACACTCGCCATTTGAGAGAACAAATGTCAGATTTCGCTTACTGAGTATTTCTGTGCATACTCAAAATACAACACAACAGACTAATTCTTCAAACTTACCTTATATACCTCACTGAAGCCTCCTCTACCCAAAAGATGTAGCAAAAGATATCTGTCATTTAGCGTTGGATGGTCTTTAAATCTGGAGAGGACAATTTAACATTGACAACGGTAATGCCATCTACTAGTAAGTCACAGCTATTATACAGCTCAGAGAGGACACTTCATATTAAGCCTCAAAAAGGTGGTTATTTATGTCCAGTTTTCAAACGGCTGGATAATCATTTATCAAGGACACTGCAAAAGCTTCCAAAATCATTTGTGAAGTATTAAATCCTACACATTTGACACGCAAATGCTTTTAAGTCAGCACAGTACTGTATCTCTCAGTGGGTGGCAGGATATTAAAAGCAGAATTAAGCATGGTGCATTCCCATTACCAAACAAATATCCTAAGAGAATTTAGCGTTCCTTGAGAAGTTACCATTTGATGCCTATTCTCTCCCCTACATGCCTCCCAGCGCTTACTGTGAATTATCTTCATTGTGTATCCTTTTCAATTCCCTGATATGTAGATTTCTAACTCTCTCTAGTCGTTCCAACTCCGCCTGGATCTCTGCTTCTTCCTGTATGAAAAATGACGACAAACAGTTCAAGACATTGGGTAGTTGGTTTCACCTGATTTATGGACACATTAACTGGAATTTAATGGTACATGACTGGTTTGGTAGAATGAAAACTGTGATTATAGCCAACTTCAACATAACAAGTAGGAGGGGGAAACTATTGGGCTGTTTTGCTTGTGACTATGCATCCAAACTACAGATAGGAGTTGGTACAAATTCCTCCCCTTTCCCGCAGCCACTGTGTTAATTATGTTTTCCTCAGTTCCAGCAGTTAGGAACACACTGATTAAATGATACGCTTTCAGTGAAAACAAAAAAAGTATCCTAGAATTGTATAGGAAGATTAAACAGCAGGTAATTCTGAAAGTTTGAAGTGTCTCATGTAGAAGCTAATAAGTATCACTGATGATAAAAACAGCCAAGACCCTTCTAAAAGTTATACAGTTACAACTCTGTTCCAGAATCTGTGTATCTTAAGCAGCATCTTGATCTCTGTTCAGATTTATAAAAAGCCCAGTGGTTTCCAGAAGAGCCACAGAAAACAAAAATGTCTCCAGGAAGTGGGAGGATGTGGGCTACCCAAAGCTTTGGCTTTCCATGCTGCACGTAGTTTTAACTTCACCCCTGAAAGGACGGGAGATTCTAAGTAGTTGATTCTTCCCTTTTACGCAGACCGTTGAATCAGTGTACATAAGCTTTTACTGACAGCTTCCACCAGGTTTCAATTTATACGTGGATTATCACATTAGACTCCACTCCTTTTCAACTTGTATTCTATTTTCACTGATTAAAAACGACCCAGTTCCCAAAAGTGGAGGAGGGTAAGCACAGCCTCAGACAATGAGACAATCCTAGAGCATTACTTCATTTTCTGTAAAGGTCAAGTTCTAAATGGATTCTTCTGTTCTGGGCTACACGTTACACTGACAATAAGTGGATCTGTGATTTCCTCCATTGGTAGGAATGGAGGTAGCTACAGGATAAATATAGCTTGAGCTCATGTCACCTACCCTAGCCTTGCCCAAAGTAGATTAAGAGGACATGGAGTGGTTTACATGCAATTGGCCCTGTACACACTGTAATACCCATCAGCGCAAGCAGCAGTGGAAGCAATGCTGGGTAAAAGAAAACCGAGTAGTGTAGGCAAGGCTTTCACATTCAGGATGCGATTGGTAAAAGCAGGATTCAGATACTGGCCAGTGAAAACACTGAAGGCCAAATGACCCGTCTGTCTTACTCTCCAAGGGACAGAAAAGCTACTCTCTTTGAAGCCAGATGCTACAAAAGGAGCTTCCTCAAACCAAAGCAAGTAACTCCACCCCATCCCTATTTTAGTGTTAAGGCAATCTGACCGGGTCAGGAAACTGAAAAGATGATTGAGAAAATATCCTTTCTAGCTTTTGCTGAAGTTGTACCGGTCAAAGTTTTCTGAGCTGCTCTAATAAAAGACTCTAGTGACTAACGAGTTAATAAGGAAGCAAACAATTACCTATAAATAAGTTTGTTTGCAGAGAGAGCTCTGATGCCAACGAGAAGGAAAAATGTATGATTTTATAACTGGAGTATTATTATTCTGAGTTATCAAAGAGTGCTGAATAGATTTGTCTAGAGTGCTACACAGGAGACCGATTGCTTGTTGTGGCAAAAATATAGAGTCACACTTGGTGGCGGGGAATAGTAGGGGTATAAATATCGTAACTTTAGTTAAAGAAGTCATGGCACCCAATATTTTAATTCATAGGCTTTGTCATGAGAAAAAGACATATTTCTATTATAAATTAGACAATGGTTTAAAGAGCTTTTAAAAAAATCCACACTTTTCTCCACTGGGCTCCAGTAAGCTGGCTAGCCCATACATATTCCCTGCCCCCTATGCTGGACATATGCAGTGCTCTGTAGTGGGCTGGCTGGGGTGACATATAAGGGTCTCATTTAAAAACCCTACAGATCATGGAGGTTATAGCTATGACAAACATACAGCCTTAGTAGGAAGCTATGAACACCTCTCTCCTTGACACTATTGCCCTGGGAAATACAGTAAGAACGCGTCTCTGTCAGACAAGTTACAGTGGCCTGGATACACACAAGGAGTTAGGTGGTGTGCTGCTGAACCTCATGATGCCAACTTTTAGGTGCCAGGAAAAATCAGTGTGATTCACAAAGCCTGAATTAAGCACCTAGGTTCCCTACGCAGCGAATGGCAAGAGAGACAGACCCCTCAGAATGGGATTCACAAAAGCCAGCATGCCAGGCAGGGAGCTGCCTGAACTAGCCAAGAGGAGATGCCAGGAAGAGGGGTGTAGCCTACGCCTTGCTCCTCTCAGGGAGATGGGCATCTAAATCCAGGCTGCAGAGGGGCACCTACCTCTGCTAGATATTCACTCTTTGGAGTCTGGGACTTGTGCAGTTTTGCAAGAAGCCAGAGGAGGAGCACTTGCCTGGGATGCAGATAAGGTGGATGTCCTCATCAAACCCTCTCCCCATTCCCAGCAGAAATGGGGAAATTCAACCTGCATCTTCCGTGTCCCAGGAAGTGCTTTCAACACTGGGCTAAAAGTTGTAAGGTGGGAACCACCACCTCCTCCTCCTGGTAGATTCTGAATGGGACCTGATCCGGAAGGTGGACTCTGAGTCTGCCCAGTAGATTGGGTTCAGCATGCCACTTTGGTGGCTGAGCGCCTATCACACTAGGGATAAGGTGGGATATGCACATTCAGACGCCTAGAGCAGCAGTCCCCAAACTTTTGAGGGTCACATCCCACTTACCCCTGATCTGTGCCTTTCCTGGGCCAGGAGCGGGGCCGCGGCTCTGCGGACGGGGACGACACAGCCAGGGGTAAGGGAGCCGAGACTGGAGCCGCAGTTGGGGGTGCGTCTTGGAATGGGGCCATGGCCAGCATGGCCCAAGAGCAGAGCTGCTCCAAGGCTGGGGGTGGGGAGGGACTGGGTGGCGCTCCCTCCCTCCCCTGTGGGGACTGTCTCAGGCCCACTGCGCCCTCCTGGATTTTCCTCCACACCCCCGTAGGGGGGCACCCCACATACGCTGGGGACCTCAGGCCTAGAGGGAGACAGCAGTATATGTGCCCAGAGGCAAGAACACAGGCACCTGGGAAATTTTACTCTGAAAATGTAGTGAATTTAGGAGTCTACAGGGTTCAGCAAGAGTTTTGTGCTTCGCTGTGGAGCCAAAACTGGGATTTATGTGCCTGTCTCCTTTTTTGCATTCGGGCCAATAACTCTTACACAAAGATAGCTACCACTACTGTTCATATGTAGCTGGCCCAGTGCCTCTTACAGCTATTTCAGTAATGAGTTCTTTACCTTTTTAAGATGACCTAATCGGAGTTTGAAGATTTCCTCCTGTTCATGATATTCAGCTAACGTTAACCTGTGTACACAAAAGAACAGCGTCACACACATATCCAACACATTTGTAAGCACAGTCTTGGTTACAGTTTCAAGAAGCCAGGCTGGTTTAAACAGGACTGCCCGAGGGAGAGAGAATAAGCTTCAATGCAGCCAACTTACCATGGCACTGGTAAATAAAGTTCCATTCTAGTGCAATTCCTGTCCAGTAGATGGACTTTTTTCAGCGTACCATGCCACACACACCCATTTAATAATCTGGTCAGCAATAGGAAGGAGCATCGCATGTTGTATCCTTCAGCAACTGACAGATTGTTTGAAATTTGTATAGCACATTCTGCAGTCTCTCTCGTACTGAAGATAGTGCTCAAGTCTTGACATGCTGTAACAGAGCACTGTGCATGTCTGACATCTATTTCACGGTACATATTTAATTTACTAAGGTTTACTCCTAACAAAGAAAACCAAGAGGAGATTCTGTAAATATTGAACATTGCGTCAGAAACCTTCACTTTTTGAATGTTCAGATTTGTTTTATTTCTGAAATTTAACTGTTTTGCATTTTTATTTATTTTTTTAAAAACCTATTGAATCAGATCTCATTACAAATCTACAGAGAACTACCTCTGGGATGCTATATTACGTGACTTTCAAACTCTTCAGAATCCCACTGACTGTTGTGTAGAAAGCACACTACCACTTGTAGTTGTCAATGTTAGACCCACAAGATTGATATGACGGGTGAGGGGGGCAGGAATACATAGCTTTAATTCTCTCCTCCTCTTATTCCCCGACAGAAGCCTCAACTCTCTCCCAACTTCTAGCCACTCCTCAGCTCCACAATGTTATGCTTCTCACTTCCCTAGCAACTCAGTACCACGCTGAATGTTAGAAGGCAGCTCCACTCTCTGAGCTTCATGCTGCTAAACAGACATCTCTGTGCAGAACAGCTCTGGGCTCTCTGCCACATCTTGCCCATCTCTAGCTTCTTCTGTTCCTGTACCCCTCCTGGCATGCTAGAGACTGCCTGACATAGCAGCGGGACAGGCAAGGCAATTGCAGGATGGTGTGTAGCAGCCTAGAAGGACCTTATAAATCCCAACCTGCCCTCCTCCACAAACATTTCCTACAACAATGGCTAGCCCTTAAAACATAAGAGCCAGGATTACTCAATGTCCTAGTTAATATACTTGCTCCTCAAATGGATGTCTCTTAGTGGTAGCTATAATTCAGCTACAGTTGAACAGCAAGTATAATTGGAATTTGCCTGCTTTACCGTTGTCTGAACAAGCATTTAGTCCAATATTCAGGATGTAAGTTCTCCTTGTAAATCCCCCTTACTGCAAAAGATCACTACATTCCAAATTAACAATCTATCTGTACTAAAAACAAATACAACCAATACCATCAATGTTTACACAGGGACTCAGAACAAAAAGTCGCGTGGCATATTGGTAGTTCTTCCTTGGAGAACAGATTACAACACAAGCTCTCAAGAAACAAGCTGACCTGCATTTAAATCAGATCCAATTAATCCAGACTGTTCTGTAATCTCAAACTGACTTGGCTTTAAAGAAGCCTTCCCAGATTGAACACTGTTTTCAGCAAGCTTTGACAACTGGTTGCTATTGTAGGATTTGGTGTACCTGAATAACTGAATAAACCAAAATGTGGGTTGTGTGTAAGAGACACACACAGACAGGGTGAAAGTGAAAATCTATCCATTTTAGACAAGCAATAGAATGGCCATCATTGGATTAGTATGTCCAGAAATAGCTACATGCTCACTTCTAGTATTTTAAAAAAGCCAAGGAGGCTGGAAAATAAACACTGTCCTATTTAATATAAACACACTTGAAATACACGACTTCCATTGTAGCTGAGGGCTCTGTGACAGCCCGAGCTATGCTACGAACACACCGGACCACAAAAACCCCTACAAATTCAGCTTCCTGCCTTAAATTACAGTCTTGTCCCTGTTTACATTATAGATGCCTATTTTCAGGCAGTGACTGAATTTCATAACTACTCTTGGGTAAATCTTGGCTCAACGCTCCTATCACAGGAGGACCTCTCTTCCCTTTTAAGACACCCTAACCAAGATGGTACATCTGTGCTCAAAACCCCCAGACTGAGTTCCACATGATTAGGGCGGGAATTTTAAGGATCCCAAAGGATTTAGGGCCCAACTCCCGCTGAATCTGGATGACATTTACAATGCACTAGGGTGGCCTTTTTAAAGCACTGAAAATGGCTATTTTTTCAGAGAAGGGATTTGGGAAACACTCAATGATTATTACTGATGATTGAAGGAAAATCTTATTTATTCCAAGGCCAGAAGAGATCACTGAGACCATTTGTCTCACAAAGGCCAGAGAACCTTCCCAAAGTAATTCTTAGAGCAGATCTTTTAGAGAAACATCCCATCACAATTTAAAAGTTGCCAGTGATGTAGAATCCACCATGATCTTTGAAATGGTTTGCAGGGAAAACCCCGAACTTTCAGCCTACAGAGCTACACTGTCAGCCAGAAATTGCATGTCTGGGGAAGCCCAAGGAAATACAGTAAGATTAATAACTTGCTGCAATAGCGAGGATTTATTTTTGCGAAGTATTTTGAGGTTGAAAAGCATGTGAAGGGAATTTTACACGATTGACAACGCTACTTTAAGAGGAGATGATGTGCACAACTCTATCAAAATACTATTTCAACGGTGGAGAAATTTAAATACAAACTAAAAGAATCACCTACAAGTAAACATTTTGAGTTAGAAAGTATGAAAATATTACACACTTATTGTGTAGAGCAAAAGTGCCCCCCCGCCCCCAGCCTAAATACAACCGGGGTGCCCAAAATGCAGCTCGCATAGTCTCCTACCCCATTCTCCACTTATCAGATGGGTGGAGGGGGAAGAGCTCGGAGTTTTTGCCCTCCGGCAGGACGGTGGGGCTAGGGGCTTCTGCCCAGCGGGGGGTGGAGTGGTGTCTAGGAGCTTCAGCCCAGTGGGAGGCACCTGACGAGGCTCAGGTTTTCAGCCCTGCTCTTGCTGAAGCTCCAAGCCCTGGCAAGTGGCTCCTGTGGGACTGAAGCCCCTAGCCCCACCACTCTGCCACAGGGCAGAAGCACTGAGCCCTTGCAGGTGCACCCAGCTCTCAAACTTCTTAGGATTATTGCACGTGGCTCAGACGGTCAGTAAGCTTGGCCACTGCCGACATATACCCATAATATAATTAGCTACCAGGCAACTGCTTTTAAAATCAAACATACGTTCATACTATGCTGACACATACTGATAAAACAACATTACAAATTCTGATGGCCCCACTGCAGCAAAGTTTATGAGAACAGTGGGGGAAGCTTACGTATCTCTTACAGACTGCAATGCCTAAACCCCAGGGGAAAGGTTAGTGGAATATTAACTTCAGCCCTGAACTGCCTCCAACTCCATACACTGCAGCGAGAGCTTCAATGTTGGTTAATATCAGGGTTTGTTTCCATTAGAACCAAAGGTTACAATATAACGAATTAGTAAAAATCCAGCTTATCCTGATTATACCAATTGCTCTGCCCATTCAAAAGCAAAGTTTTCGGAGGCTAATGAACTCCATCCTGACCAAATGTGCCTGGTGCCAGCCAACTTAACAAGATTTCTCCAGCAACTGTGCTAACCACTAAAAAGTCACCCTAAATTTGAAGAATATCGGTGCTATTCACGAGGCTGACAAACAGCAGATATATCTGGACATACATAACTTTTAGATAATGTTTTCACCTCTTAGTTCAGAGAGCCAAGAACATTAAGTGCAGGTCTACACTACAGCAGGGATCCATGCTCTGAGATCCATCCACCGATAGTTGATTTAGCGGGTCTAGTAAAGACCCGCGAAATCGACTGCAGATAGCTCTCCAGTCAACCCTTGTACTCTACCTCCAAGGAGAAGAGAAAGGTAAGTCAACAGATTTTCTCCCATGACCCCCCGCAGTGTAGATCCCATGGTAACTCGACCTAAGGTATGTCGACTCCAGCTACATTATTTACGTAGCTGGAGTTGCGTAGCGTAGGTTGACTACCGCAGTAGTGTAGACATAGCCTAAGATTCTGCATCAGGCACAAAACACACCTGATTAAAATTCTTGCCCCTTCCAAGCATCAGGCCTGGTCTTACTAGCCATACATTCTAAGTGGCAAATCTTCTAGAGCAGGGGTCAGCAACCTTTCAGAAGTGCTGTGCCGAGTCTTCATTTATTCACTCTAATGTAAGGTTTCGCATGCTGGTAATACATTCTAACGTTTTTAGAAGGTCTCTTTCTATAAGTCTATATTATATAACTAAACTATTGTATGTAAAGTAAACAAGGTTTTCAAAATGTTTAAGAAGCGTCATTTAAAATGAAATTAAAATGCTGATTCTTACGCCGCTGGCCTGCTCAGCTTGCTGCCAGTCTGGGGTTCTGTTCACCTAGGCCGGCAGCAGGCTGAGTAGGGGCTGTGGTTGGACTTCAGACTGGGGGGGGTGTCAGTGTGTGTGTGGGGGGGGTGGGGTCAGGGCAAAGGATGGGGCTGTGGGGATACAGGGAAGAATCCTGAGTGTGTGTGGGAGGTGCAGGGCAGAAGACTGGGGGTGTGTTGGGGTTGGGGGTTCAGGGCAGAAGGCTTGGGTGTGTGGGAGGTGCAGGGCAGAAGGCTGAGGCTGCTCCCAGCCCCCTGCCTTGAGCCGCTCAGGGCAGGGGGCTGGAAGGGATATGCCCTGCTCCACCCCCTTTCCCAAGGCTCCGTCCCTACCTCGCTCTGTCTCCTCTACGGAGCTGTGTGCACGCTGCCGCTTTTCCCTCGCTCACTTGCTAAGGACAGCAGCTGATTCCGCAGGGAAGAAGAGGGGGTGGGGCAGAAAAGCACCACCCTGGAAGAAGCGGGGTAGGGGGAAGCTTAGCTGCCGCAGACCCAAGCTTCTGCCTCCTGCCCCTGCAGGGGAAAGCGGTCGGCGGGGGGGCTGGAACCGCAGCTGGCAGTTGCGTGCCACTCAAAATCAGCTCGCGTGCCATGTTTGGCATGCGTGCCACAGGCTGCCTACCCTTATTCTAGATGAAGTGGGAAAGAGCCATGAACATTCTCTTGTCCCCTCAAGTTTACAGTTGCAAGCTGTGAAAAGTCTTTATTCTTCAAGATTTTAAAATAATCATGTACAGGCATTCAGTCTGCACTTCCAGACCCCAGTGTGTGTGCTGATACATACTGGTGTTACTGGAAAGTATATAGCAACTGACATGTGTGACATAAGCCAAAGTTAATGGTTTCGGATTTATCTTTGCTACGGAAGCCCTCTATTTGCCCAAAGCACAGGTGACACGTTCCACTATAATTCAACCGGACAACACGCATCAACCATGAAACAGGAAGTACCATTCGTGTAAGTGAGGAGACTTCTCTCCATGGCTCATTTAGTTCTTTGACATCTTTATCTTGAGTGCCAAAAAGCAGTGGCAGCTTTTGTTACATGGGCACACTCTGAAATAGAAACTGAAAAGGCCGAAGGGCCCTGGGCTCTCATCAGCTCCACCAAGTCATGCAATCCCCACACAGCAGTTTTAGCAACATGAAATATAGAAAGCCATTCAAAATGATGATCCTGGTTTACTGTATTTAGGGGACATTTACATGGGACCCTGAGTGCGGAATGGACCTTTCTAGGAACCAAGGAGAAGGACTGAATGAGTAAAGAGAGGAAAGGAATAGAAGAGCACGAGATGAAAGGAACTCCAAAGAAGAAGAGGGGAGATAGAAACATGGCAGGAATGAAGAGAAGTCTGGGAGTAGTGGCAGGGAGATGGAACAGCTGGCTCAGAAGCTTGGGCTACAGGGGATGGAGCCTTTCACCATTAGGTCAGCAGTATGTATGCTGTCTTGGTTAATGGTGGCCAAGTGCTTCATGGAAGCCCCAGATAGTCAACTGAACTGAGTGCTCGTCTACCCAAACGTTTAGATTGTGGCAAGCTACCCCAAACTAGCCTGCAGCAAACTAACTGTCCATGTGGACCCTGCTGACATGATTTAACAGTTAATACACTTTAACTAGTTCTGTTTCAAGGACTAGATCACAGAACACTAAGTAACTGTTAATGCACGTCAGCAAGGTGCACATGGACAGTTAGCGTGTGGAGGGCTAGTGCACAGTGGATTCATACCCCAGCTTGCGGCATACTAAACGCTGGTGTAGATAAGCCATTAGTTTACTTCCTAGTGGGTAGGTTTCCTTAACACAAGAGATCCAACACACTTGGTAATTGACCGCCTTGGTAGCGTCAGCAGAAGAGACAAAGAGGAAATGGGCTTGGAGACTGAACTCCACCCCCAGCATCCTCGGAGACAATCCTGGCTTGGAAGAAGGACCAACACCTACTGGGGAGGCAGGGAAGCCTGGACTCACCACTATCCATGCTAAATTGTTCTGGAGAAAAATAGCTTCAGTCTCCAGAAGGGTCAAGATGGCACGTTTGGAGAGCAATAAATTCATTGAAAACATCTTGGGCACAAGAGAAAAGATTCAGTAACTGGAGAAGAGAGCATGATCTTTCCCCTCCCCACCAGTGGAATTAGCTGATGTTGGTAAGTGCTTTGGAGATAGAAAGGACTGGACTGCTTTAAGTGGAGAATCTTTCCCCAATACATCTGATGATTTATTTGGAAATCCTCAAAAGAAATCCCAATGGGATAAATACTCCTAACCCATATACCATTTCTTTACTGGGAGGTGTGACATGCCCAGTTGTGTTGGAATCTGGAGAGAGTATTTGATAAATCTGATTGGAAAATTTCAGCAAAGAACAAAATATTTGCACCATTTATTCTCTCAAGTCTGCGGCTAGATACAGATGCAGCTGCAATGCTTAAAAAAATACTGCTTGCACATGAAAAAAGAAAATTCTACTCTCCAAACTTGCTATGAGCAACATTGATCCCTATTTCATGCCAATGGAAAATATTTAGGGCTGCAGCCACAAGTTCCTGAATACTAGATTTACTCTATAATTATTATTATTATTTTTTTAATACAAGGAATGTCTATGAGATAAACAGTAAAGCTTAGAAGTGAGTGCAGTATTCCATTTCCCAGAAGATATCTATATCCTATAAAAACATTGCTGCTCTGGAATGTCCCAATACAAAGCCATGTCACATACGTTTCGTTTTCTGCTCCATTGGTCTTGTTCTTTCGCTGTTTCTGCTCGTTGCTTGCTGGAGGGGTCTGTCCCATGGCAGGTGGCTTCCGTTTCGCTAACATCTTTCGTTGTCTTTCTATCTCCTCCCGTTGGGAATTTATCCTCTCCTGTTGCCTTGGGGAGAGGGAGTGGGGTGGGCCAAGAAAGGGGCAGACAGACTATAAAAATACAAGTAATGGAAACAGATGACTAATTACATTTCCCGCCCCCCGATTAGCAAAATGATTTTCAAATCACTTACTCCTAGGATGAGTAAATCAAAGTGTTTTAACACAAAGTATGGAAAGACATGCCAACTGTGGGAGGGAGGTGTCAAATCCTTCAGCTTGATAAAGGTTAGTCACAATTTATAGAGCAAAGGAGTCTTCATTCGCTGAAATATGAGAAACCCTCCAACAGATTAAATCCTGTGCCCAAATCATCATAATATTCATGCAAGTGATGATCTCTTTACTAGTGAAGAGTTGAGACCATCTTAAAGAAAACCCAGGAATGAACCATGATTTATGGTTGGCTTTGTCACTCACTTAAGCCACTCACTCTTCACAGGTCTCTAAAAAGATCTATTCTAGACTAACACTGAAGTCCAGCACAGCCTGCTAAGTGAATCCTCTACTGCAAGGTTATGGTCATGTGATCCCTAGCTCTTAAAGGCAACTTCTTAAAGCAACTCAATCTTTTTTCACTCCCATCAATGATGGGCCATATTCTTGCAGAAGAAAGCTATTATTAAAACTGCTTGTCATTTTAATTTAAAACACGGGGTAAAATTTTGAAAAGAACCAAAATGACTTGGGAGATGAAGTTCCATCAGCTTTCAATTACACTCTGGCAGTTAAGTCACAAAATGGGAGTTAGAGATTGCAGGTAAAACTTTCAAAAGCACCTCTAGTTTCACGTCTCTTGCAGCAAAAGCAAAGAAGGACTTCTTCCCTTAAAGGAGACTCTAAAGTCCCGACCATCTGTGCACTGCTTGATGAAATGGGTTCCCATGTCGGACTAGAAAGAAGTGACTCAGTCTCAGGGGATTGTGCATGCTCTTGTCTTTGCATGCTTGTAAATAAAACACTACTTTATGTGAGATTTATTTGCATGCAAGTCTCACTTAATGGCCTGGGCAGGCAGGCATTTACAGGGTACTTCTGTTGATGAGTTGTGTAAAAGGGTTTTGTCATTTCCATTTCCTGGGTTATGCAGGTCCTTTCTCTCTCTGGACATTGTTGCCAGAAAAAAAGTTAAGTATTGCGGATTTTCTCTTTTAGAAAACTTCTTTAAAATAATACACACAGCCTGTTGCGACCAACCATAACGCATGCAGTTGTGAAAATCCATCTAAATATCCAAGATGTAAGCAGACTGAAGTCAGAATCAGGATAGGATTCCTGCTCTCCTCCTCAGTCCTATTCCCCCTGCCCCAGCATTGCACAGTTGGCCAGGTGCACTGAGAATGGTTTTGCCTTCTTCCCTTCTCTGATGCTTCAGAGGAGGGAAGGAGATAAGATCGCCATGGCCAGGTAGCTGTCAATCTGGGACAGGAGAATATGGGAGGCTCTCTCTCCCCAAGAGGAAACAGGTGTGAACTCTACTGCCATTAGATCTTCTACAGGTTTAGCTGCTCTCAAAGAATTTATTTTATAAAACAAATCTGTTTTCACTACAGATGTGCACTGCTGTCAAATATATACCATCAGTTAAGATAGGCTTAAAAGGAGCAATTCAGAGCAATTCAGTTTTGGCCTAAAACTTAGGTGTTTGTGTGAAAAAAAAGAAGTTTTTAAACAAAACCTGAGTCCAAGAGAAAGTCTCCACTATTTGTTAAAGAACGCATACACAATTCCCCTGTAGTGCTTGCAACCAAAACAGTGCTGAAGAAAGAACCAGAAGTGAGACTAACTTCATGGATGTTCCAAGATATGAGAGTTGCAAAGAGAGTTAAAAGTAAGTTTTAATCAAGTTTCACTTCTAACTGAAGGCACAGGTAATAATTAGCACTATATAATTTAAGTTGTGTCTCTTTAACTCATTCAATCTTTATGTTTTCTGTATTTCAAATGGGTGTAAGACAGAGGCCGTGACTGTGGCCTTTTTTGTAAGAGGCAGCATTAGCCCAGTGTCCTGGCCACACCAACTCTGGTAATTAGATTCTGACTCCTTCCAGTAAAAACTCTATTCTTTGCTGTCTGGCCTAAAAATGTTGTCTATTGTTTGTGCATTGTCAAATAGTAGCTCAGTTTCAATTTAAAGGGTGGTACAGAGCACCACATATAGCTCACATATTAGTCAAAAGTGCTTTGGATGAGAGGCACAAGAGATGGATTTTCTTTTGTGCCTCATGAGAAAGACAAGGATGCTTCTACTCTTACTTGATGAGGTTCTGAAAAGCGTAGCCATCTGTCCACTGCTCAGTGAATGAGGCCCCATGCCGGACTGTAGTGAAGTGACCCAGTCTCAGTCGATCCTGCATGCTCTTATCTCTGCATGCCATCTTTTCCTGTTTTGACTGAGGGAAGACAAGACCGAAATGTTGGATCAGCAGCCACCAATGATCAATTTTGAGCTGAAAGTTATGCAGTATTTAAATACTCTATTCTTAGCCAACTCTTAATATTGCCATCAACAAGGATAAAGATGAACTGGCAAAGCTCAGTTAGTGATGCTTGCACAGAACCTGTTCACACAACATTCAGCTCCACCTAGTTACAAATCGCTCACTTTCACAGACAGGAGGTCATGTCCAATTAAGACTAATCAGTGCTGCAGTTAAAGCAATTCAAACAAGTTTTCAGCACTCCCACAATATTTCCCCCAATACCTGCACACAGCAGATGTAAATGGTTTAAACACTTAAAAAATTTTTGTTTAAAAGAGTAAATTAGAAACATTAACTGTAATAAAGTCTTCAAACACTGAAGCAGGCTGAAAGCCGGTAAGCAATAACCTAGTATTTTTATAGTGAGCTTTCATCAATAGGACTCAAACTGCTTTACAAAGACATTTGCCATTTTACAGCTGGAAACAGACAGAAGTTAAATGATTTTCCCTAAGTCACAAAGCACATCTGACCCCTGGCATGTCCTAGCCCCCATTTACTGGGCCATGGGCCTTCTTGTGTAGTCTCCTCCAATACTCTTGCATTGCTAGGTATAAATTAGCATCTGTGATCCTATGTGACAAGTGAATTATAAGATGCGACAAATCGGACTATTCTGCTCAGCATCCACTCGTCTGGTTTCCTTCTGAGGTTGACAAAAGTAACTAAGCCAAAAGGCTCTGCACTCTGAAAACCATCACCCATTACCGTTTCAGAGAAATGATTCAAAACGCACGGCTCTAATTCTGTATTTCAAATGGCTACAAGTTTCATCCATTCTGAAGAGCAAGTTTCCAGAGTTCAGGACATGCATGACAGAGTGACTGTTTTCCAAAGGTGAGTGCCTCTGGATACAGAGGCTTGGAAAGCTAGCAGCTAACCTTTTCTATAAGGAGCTTCTTGCTCATTGTCACACATCTATTCAACCGTTCCTTGTATTTCTCCAGCATCTTCTGCTGTTCATCAATCTGCCGTCTCAAATCACAGTTGGCCTAAAAAAAAGTACATGAGGTCAGCGAAAACAAGATATGAACTTTCCACTTTCAAGGCTGCCCTGAAAAAGCCAAGCCACGTATAATCTTGAAAGTTACTCTACTCAGCTGGCTCCAGGGAACAGGGCAGAGAAACGCAAATTAGCAGCCAACTTGTTGTCAAGATAAAAGACCAAGTGAATCCACTCTCTATGGTACTTATCTGGTCCCCGTTACCAGAGTATCTGAGCACCTCACAATCTTTAATGTAATCTCACCACACTCCAGGAGGTAGGAAAGTGCTATTATCCTATTTCACAGGTCAGGAATTGAGGCAGAGACACACTTAGGGCATGGCTACACTAGAGTTTACAGCGGTGCAGCTGCATCACTGCAACATCTCTAATGTAGCCGCTCTAAGTCGATGAGAGAGAGCTCTCCCGTCAGCTTAGCTATTGCCACTTGTGGGGGCTGGTGTAATTATGTCCACACCAGCGCTTATATCTGTGTAACTTGTGTCACTCAGGGGGGTGATTTATTCACCCTCCCCCACAAGCAACATAATTTATGCTGACATAAGCTGTAGTGTAGACATAGCCTAAGTAACTTGCCCAAAATCACATGGGAAGTCTACAGCACAGCAGTGAACTGAAGTAGTGTCTCAAGTCCCAGGCTAGCACAGTAATCACTGGACTATCTTTCTTCTCTAGTGAACACTGACGGGAAGCAACAAGATGACTTCCTTAGCACTTTCAGCTGTAGGATTACTCTCTGGCACAGCTGGTCAGCCCTGCTATAGACTCTCTGGAAACTGGGATGTTTTTCAAGAAACACGTTTCACGTTTGCATCAGTGTTTCCTTTGTAGGCTAGAAGAGGACATATCTAAAAACAGAAAAATCTATCATTTGGCATTCAGTTAAGCCTCGAGTGGTGTAGGCCTCAAAAAAGATTTTAGGAGTTATTCTTGAGGTCATTAGGAAACAGAATTATTTGTCATCCTGGTTGGAAAGTGTTCCACAAAATCTTTCATGTTTTTGACCATGCCATAAAAAGCATCTCTCTTTTACATACATATTCTCCTAGATACGGAGGCCAGACACACAAGTATAGTCTTTCAAAATAAGGGCCTTAGCGTGGTCAGAAACAAGTTTTTTTATGAAATGTTTTCATTACAGAAGCATCTGGAATAAGAGGAAAAGTTCAGTTTGGCTTTCTACTCCTTGACTCTTGCTTTCTTCTGGTAGACAGCATGCCTACATGTCCGAGAGGTCCTCTAGGTAGGGTTCCCTGCCCCACAGCATATTTTCTAATGCTTTATATGCTTTCTAATTTAGAGGATAGTTTCCATCACTTCCTTGGATTCAAGTGAAATCTACTAGATCTCATCATTTAGACTGAAACCGTTCATTCAGAAGTTCCTTTACTTACAAATAATGAGACAGAATAGCTGTACTCATCAGACCAGACTGAATGCTACACTTGTTATCTCTACATATACTGGAAAGACTCCCCATAGCTTCTACCCCAAGAACCACCCTTCTCAGCCTAACCAATTTGCCAATTATCCTTTGAAAAGGTATTCATGTTACCTCCTTCTCTAAGAGCGTCAGTTTCTCCAAATGTAGTACAGAAAATTCTGATTTGTGCATGTGTTCTACTCTTGGAATACCAGGATGTTCCAAAAAGCAGGTTTTATAAGAGCCTTTCCATGTTCACACTTACTCTTAATAAGTCATCTATCCTCCCCTCCTTCTTCTCCAGGTCAGAGTTTTTATTGTTTTCTAGTGCAGATATTTTTTCCATTGTGAGGTCAGACTGCAGAGACAAACATCACAAATCAAAGTCAGAAGAAAATAGGTAATATTTCAGTTACAGAAAGCTTGCTACATATTCGTCTCTGGCCATCTGTCATGGTTCGCAATAGTTTATTCTAGAAAGCAGGGCTTTGCGCATTCTAGAACTCTGGATTCTATTTTCACTCTTCTCCTTCTACTAGGGTGCACACCTGCAGCATAAAGGTCAGACGATATGAGCAGACGAGTGTTAGACAATTTGGCCAAGGGGAATACGGAAATCGCAGTGGCATTTGAAGAGCTGCAAAAGCCCCACCTTCTGCTGTAAATATAGATTCCTGTATTGCATTCCTGAATTTTGTTTCATGCCCTTAAGGCCTCTGGCTTTCAGTGTTCTCCCAGACAGTAACAACACAGCTAGCATGAGGGGAGGCTTAAAACGCACAGCCTCTAAGTCATGATTTCAAATGTATTTTAGTTCCAAGCTAAAATTTCAGTAGACAGAGTAAGACTGCGCACCTTGAAGATCTCAGATTGGCTATCACATACCCACACTATTCATTAGACAGGACGCTAGTCTTCACACAGCCCTATGATGGCCTTGTGGGGGAGTGTTACATCTGACGTTTATTTTCCATTTGTATGCTCTCATTTTAAATAAGCTCCTTTGAACTGAACTGTTCCCTTTTAATAGCAGAAACAGACAAGTCTTTGTTTCTGAAAACTTATGTATTTGAATGCCTGTAACAAATAGGAATTAGGGGTACAGTGGGGAAGAACAGCCCATACCATTTGGCGGTTGTTTCTTAGACTCAGACTTTAGGGCCAGAAGGAACCATCATCATCTAGTCCAGTGGTTCTCAACCTATTTACCATTGTGGGCTGCATCCAATATACTACTTGTGTGGTCCTGAGGCTGTCACATGGGGCACTGCTCTGTGCTGATTAGGCTGCAAGCAGCCCACAGGTGAAGACCCACTGATCTAGTCTCACCTCGGCCACAGAACTTCACCCACCCACGCCAGCAATAGGGCCCTAACCTCTGGCTGAACTCCTGAAGACTTCAGATCTTGATTTAAAGACATCAAGTTACAGAGAATCCACCATTTACTCTACTTTAACCCAGCAAGTGACCCACACTGCATAGGAAAGAAAAAAAAATCCCACAAGATCTCTGCCAATCTGACCTGGGGAAAAATTCCTTCCTGACCCCAAATATGAAAATCAGTTAGACCCTGAGTATGTCTTATCAGGTCTCAAAATGTTCTAAAGAGCAAGTAATTGCCATCAGCAGTTAGGTACATAAGTATCCGTTTTACAGAGAGAAACGGAAGCACAAAGAGGTCATGGGACTCGTTCAAGGTGACAACAGGGTGGCAGAATCACAAATAGATCCAATAGTCCAAACTCAGTCCTCTGATGAAGCCAGTAGGTTGCCACCTACCAAGACTCACGTCTTGGTTCTCTCCTCCAGTGCCGAAACTGCACCAAACGTAAAGCTTAGATGTAAGGGGGCAATGTGCTTTACAGTTCATTGGCCTGTACCTGCGTCTGTTTGTGCTGGACGGAAATCTGTTTTTGGGAGGTGCAGGAATGCTCTGTGTTCCCTGATCCCGTAGAAGAGGGGCTGCCTTGCTGGGCCTGCAACAGAAAGCCAGCATAATTATATACTACCAGGTATTAACGTGACTGCAATTCTTCATACAAACACACACTTCTCATTTTATATGGAAAATGCTTTCTGGTCTCAACACCATGTTCAGATAAATCCATTTAAAAAGCGCTTCAGAGGTTCGGGCTATCAAAAGGAAAACCGATCCTTTTCAGAAAACCCAGCTCAATCTGTTAAGACTTTCAGTGTTGCCAACTCTCATGATTTTGCTATAAGTCTCACATTAATTATTGTTTTCCTTAAAGCTCCAACTCCTGGAGTCAGGTGGATGTGCAACGATTTCAACCTTCATTCTTTAAGAAAAAGTTTCTAGTCCCAGTGGCTGTGGAGAAAGCTTCAAAATGACCACACACCCCGCCACGGCTCAAAAAGCAGAACGCAAATAAACACAAAATCAATTATTTTTTACATAATCTCGTGATTTTAAAGCCAATCTCATGATTTTTCAAGAGCCTGACACGATTTTTGAACATTTGGTGTTGACAATACTGTACAAAATACAATGTTTCTATTAACTTTACTATAACTTCAGTAACATTTCATCAAGGTTCTCAGCTGTCTTTATGCAGTGTTGTTGTAGCCATATTGGTCCCAGGAAATTAGAGACACAAGGTGGGTGAGGTAATATCTTTTATTGGACCTACTGCTTTTGGTGAGAGAGGCAAGCTTCCGAGTTTACACAGAGCTCTTCTTCAGGTCTGGGAAATGTACTCAAGAGCGTCACAGCTAAGTACAAGGTGGAATAAATTGTTTAGCACAAGCAGTTAACACATTTCAAGGCATCATTCAAAGTGAACTGGCCCATCAACACCTCTCCATCATAGTGGAAGGAAAGAAAAAAAAAAAAAAGCTAGGAGTGGTTCATCTTTTGAAGGTATTGTGCAGGTTTCCTTTGAGGATGAGAAGAGGTCAGATGTAGAGTTATCGCTTTGTGCTGTGTTCACCCACAGGTCTTTTATCATTTTTCTGTGAAAGGTCATTTGAGTGCAGTAGTTGTCTCCTTTCATCCACTGTTGTTATTGGGGCATTCAGTTCATTAGTACACCACATCTGATAGCTATGTGTAGAATCCATGGATCCTGAAAGGTGTTCTGTGGGGAGTGTTGATAATTGCAGCAGTGGAGATACGTCCACAGGTTTGGCATCTGTTGTGCTGGCAGAGTCTGATGCTTCTTTAAGTTGGTCTGTCCTGGTCTGTGGGGAATTTGCTTCTGATGAGCTTAGTGAGGCTGGGCGGGGGGTGGTTGTTTGAAGGCCAGAGAGGGGGATTCAGAAAAGATTTCTTTCAGGATGGTATCCTCATCGAGTATGGGTTGTAACTGTTCGATGATAAACTGTATGGGTTCCACTGTGGGGTGACAAACATACAAGTGTAGAACTGAAATGGACCTCAACTGGTCGTCTAGTCCAGTCCCCTGCATTCAAGGCAGGACTAAGTAATAATTAGACCATTCCAGACAGGTGATGGAGGTTTTTAAGAACAGGTTAGACCAATTACAGAGATTCCACAACCTCCTTAGGTAATTTGTTCCAGTGCTTAATCACCCTGACACTTAGGCTTTGTCTACACTACACTTTCATTGTTAAAACTTTTGTCACTTAGGGCTGTGGAAAAAAGAAACAGCCCCCTGAAGGACAAAAATTTTTATGACAAAAAAGCACCCATGTGGACAGCATTTCGACAGGAGCGGTGAGAGCCACTCTCCTGTCGATGAAGCTATCACCCCTTGTTTGGGTGGTTTTACTGCATCTCCACCGCGCACCTTACAATGGCCTGGCTGCAGTGGCGAGCCGCACCAGTGTAAGGCATGCAGTATAGACATAGCTTAGGAAGTTTTCTGTATTGAAGCAGGTTCTCTTGGGGTATTTGCGTGGCCCATTCCATGATGAGATCTACTTCTTTGGCAAAGTGTCCTCGTTTGGCCTGGGAGCTTAAATGCAGAACTTTGCTAGATACTAAAAATTATGGACTGAAGAGACATTGATTTATGGCTTATTACAGCCATATAACCACTTACCCCTCTCCCAGCTTCCCCCACACTTTACTCCCCTATGACTGGAGAGGTGTTAATGGGCCACTTCACCTTTGAATGCTCCTGTGAAATATGTTTAACTACTTATGCTAAACAATCTGTTCACCTTGTATTTACCCACAACACTGAGCACATTCCCAGACCAGCAGAAGAGCTCTGTGTAAGCTCCAATGCTTGTCTCTCTCACCAAAAGCAGTTGGTCCAATAAAAGATATTCCCTCACCCACCTTGTCTCTCAACTGTATTGGCAGTTACTCAAGCTTTGAGAGTAGTTGGTTTAGCCTAAAATCAGTCAGGAATCTACTTCGGCTTTATCAGTTTAGCTTCTTAAATTGAAATAAAAGCATCTTCACCAGACAGATTTCTCCAGAAGGCAAGCCTGGAGATCCAGCAACTTTTCGGATACGTCATGAACCAGCCGTCAGATGGTAAAGACTGTCACTAATAACCCAGGCTGGATGTGAACCAGAGCCCTAGAGCTGAAAGGCTCCACATCCCATTCCCAATCCCTTAACACTGCCTCTGCCCCAAGCTTGGGTTTTTTAAAGACTGCTCACCGAAACAAAAGCAAAACAGAGGCCAGCTCCCCTTTGTACCAGCTGCTCACTCTCAAGCCGCTGTTTTGCCAGCATCATAGACATCAGCGTTGGCAGAGGAGAGTGTTCTTCCTGCGGCTCCTTTGCAGAACTGCCATCTACCCCATATAATGGCTGCTCCACTCGCCGCTGTAATACATTTAAAAAAATACAATAAACCTTTAAAAAAAAATAGAAGATTCTCTGGTTCTGCCAAAACTGTTGTCAGCAAAGCAGCAGCTCAGGAATGGCGAGCCAGCAAAGAGAGGATCTGTTAAAAGCAGGGCTCCTGGAAAGGTCGCTCTGATAGCAGTGGTCAATAGGAGTAATTGGAATAACATGTTTGAAAAGTGCTGCAATGCACGCGAATGTGCAGAACAGGATTCCCCTAGTTAACGGAAATAGCGCCCGTCTCCATGGTGCACATTCTGAGCTGCAAACACAAAGCCGTAACTAGAATATCTTAATTTAGGCCTTTGCACTCTTTAAAGGCTCAGAACAATGATCCCTAGCTCTTACAGATCTCAAAGCACTTTCGGTCAGTACCATCATTCTACAGATGCTTAGTACTTTTCAAAGTCATTTACAACCACCCAGCTTCACAAGAGGTGCAGGTATACCCATTTTACAGATAAGCAACTCTGCCTCAATTTACTTAAGACAAGCAAGGGAACCAAGTTCAGGATCCAGGAGTCATGGCAACTTGGCCCTCACTATAATGGCAAAAATAAACTGTAAGATAGGTAAAGGCTAGCCCTATTTCAAAGCTTTTCAGTGGGTACCCATATGCAGCTGCTAAGAGGAAACTACTTTCACATCTTGTACAGTAGTTTTCTAACTGTTGTGCACGGCTTGGTACCTTCGGAACAAATGACATTAGCTACACTGATCAGTACTTGGCATTCTGCCGTCGTAACTAGACTGTTTTACGTGCGATGGGGTAGGTCTTAAAGTCTGAGACTTCCCTTTCCGATAGAGAGCTTTATGGGATGGGGACATTGCAAGAGCTGAAATCTGAGCAGAGCCCTGTGAAATCTGCAACTGAGGGATAAGGGGATCTGAAGCAGGCAAGGGATAGTCTAGGAAAGCTGAGCAACCTTTCCTCCCTTAGCCCTGGGCACAGACTAGCTTACCATGCAGTGTGAATAACCACTAGTCTTTTCATAAAAGGTGCTTAACCCCTTCGTTACCCACACACTAATTCCCTAAACTGGGAATGATATTCAGTTTTACTTTTTCCCCTGTTCCTACGGTTGTTGGTTTTTTCTTTTGTAGCCAAAGCAACGGCGTTACAAATGCATGCTACTAGCACAACACAGGCATAAAGTTAAAGTACGGTTGCAGGAGAAAGGAGAACCAGAACTGAAGACAAGGAATCTGAAGAGCACTGTGTGGGGGGTATACAAACCCCGCACCAGCATGGAAGCGGTTAAGGAGCTGCTTTGGGCAAGGGTGGCCCTGCCCTTCCACACCTGCAAATCACTCCAGGATAGGAGGAGGAGTCAGAAGAAGGGAACTCCACTCCGAAGAGGGCAGCCCTGAGAAGGGAGCAGGCAGTTGAGCTTCCCCAGGGAGGATGAGAGTCAACTGAGCCCCAGCCCTTGCAGACAGGAGAACAGGGATTCCCTGCATTAAGATGGGAAACGAGAGACTTCCACTGGAGACCCAGTGCATTTGGGGGTGAAACGAGATACTGCCCCGGCCGCTCTGAACTAAGAGGCCAATATCCTCATGGAAGCCACCTACAGGTTCTCCTTTTCCCTTATGCTTTTATTTTACCTTGTCTGGTGACTGCAGACTGTTTTGTTTCTTTCACCTGGGACCATGAGGGGAAGAAACAACCAAGCATCCTCAGGTCAGAGGGCTGAGTACTAGCCAGCCCTACAAAACCGACACCTTGCAGTGTGCATGGGTGTGGGGCAATTAGATATGCATGCTTGTGCTCCCCACACAGCTCCTGAAGAGGGCACTCTGCCAACAGACTCATGACAAGCACCTTTGTAAAAAAAAAAAAAAAAAAAAAAAAAAAAAAAAAAGACAACTGACTTAGCCAATGCTGCCTGTGACATGAGTTTTGACTGCATGGGACAGGTTCTCTCCACGTCTTTATATACTCAATATATTAAAATACAAAAAAAAAAAAATGAACTCAAGGAATGACTGCCCCTCATGCACTTACCACAGGATCCCAGATCCTGGGGAGAAGAATGGTCTTGAATGTTGTGCATGTAAAGTGCCATCCATGAGGTGTCATTAAGACGTTTTTGAATTTAACTTTTCTTTTTAAAGAAGGGAGGTGCTGTTGTGTTAAATAGAACAAATGTACAAAATAATCTAGCAATATATGTTTTAATTCCCCGTTAACTTTAAGGCAGCACTGGAAGGGTTTCATTAAGATCTGGTGATGTATGATGGACTCTGAGGTCCAATCTCTCTCTTTTGTCGTACTCTGCAGGGTATAATGCATGGTCCCAGAGCACTCAGCACTGGAATTTAGACAAATATGAGTTTAGGAGGTATGCAAATGACTTCAAAATAGACTAGTCAGTAAAGCTCATGCGCTTCACTGTATCTGGTTTACTGTCAGTACGCTGTGCTCTGGAAAAGACTCCAAACTGCCACACTGTTCTCCTAATGCTCAAGGAAATCTGAGGATCAGGTCCAGGACATATTCAAAGGGTGGTTTTTAAGGGCACCTACACAATCATAACAGAAAAGCAGCTTCTGAAATATCTTTAAAAGTTTTTTAAAATATTGATTCTCTTCACATTTGAACCTTGCAAAAGGGACCAAATGGCACAATGAAACTTTCTCAATGAAAGAAGTGGGGCAGTGGCCATGCACACACATTGGAAAGCTTTTACTGATTATCCCAAAAAGCTACAAGCACCAAAAATCAGAGTGGAATAAAATATTTTTCAGCACTAACAACGATGTATTTGTATTTCAGTAGTTCTATGAACCCCAGTGAAGAACAGAACAACACTGAGCTAGGCACCATGCGGACACTGAAAGCCAGTCCCTTCTCTGGAAAAATCTCACAACCGAAATAGACAAGACAAAACTGTGCAGGAAGAGGGATGCAACAGAGAAGCAGAGTGGTCAGAATGGAAAATGTTAGTTCTACTTTTTCTATTACTAGGAACATAGGCCAATCCACAACCCTTTAAGACAGAACTTGTCTATACTATATCAAGAAATAGCATCTGGGGTTTGAAGTATGCAAGATAAACTGTTTAAGATTGGACTTGCTCCTTGGAAACAAATACATGCCCACATCAGGCCCTGGACAGCTGGTTTTACAGCTATGATCCAGTTTATTAGCTCTGTATAGACTGCAGGATCACTGAAACTAATTCAGAGACTAAACAAAATCCAGGTCCCTTTCAGTAACTGTGGTAACATTCTGCCCTATTTTGTTCAGAAAAATCTCCTATCTGGCATATCCACTGCATCATTTAGCACCTTCCTCAGAGGGAATACTTACTGGTAAGGGATTGGATAAGGAATGCTGTGGTGAGGATCGGGCGACAGGTGGCACGCTTCTGCCAGGACTGGTTCCTGGACCACTTCCCCCAGCAAACTGACCAAAAAGATACATATGATCAATCACTTCATAAAGATACTATGCTTAAGCAAGTTTTTTGGGTGGAAAGCTGCATAGAAGCTGCATATTTATCTTAAAGCACAAAGACCTTCCCTATAAGCCCTAGCAACCTGTTTCAGTGGACACTGAAGACAACAAAAAATAAAAAATTCACTGACTGAAGTTTGGCCATTTACAAAAGAGAATGAGCACGAACTGTATCTATTATAGAATCATAGAATATCAGGGTTGGAAGGGACCTCAGGAGGTTCTAGTTCAACCTGCTGCTCAAAGCAGGACCAACCCCAACGAAATCATCCCAGCCAGGGCTTTGTCAAGCCTGACCTTAAAAACCTCTAAGGAAGGAGAGTCCACCACCTCCCTAGGTAACCCATAATACCAAGAGGTGACTGTGAATGCTTTCAGTGGTTAAATATCCACAGCTACATTAGACAGAATTTCTTATTTTAAACCAAGGGATATGGTTCAGGATAAGTCAACTTCTAACAATACAGGAAGACCTTCCCATGGCCGGTATGTCTAATTGTGCCCTTTATGTACATGTGTGTGGGCGGGGTGGGGAGAAGACGACATGCACCTTGCTCTGAATCATCTGTTGTCAGTCAGGAACAGTGTATCAGATTCGCTGGCACTCTGGTCTAATCTGGTATGGAAGTTCCTATGTTCCTGTACTATGGCCTGTGCCATGCTTTAACTGAGCAATGTCTGAAGACAGTAAGGAAGAGGTGCTAGCAAAAGCACTGCTAACTCCAAGCCAACTAACTACTCAGAATAAAGTGAAGAACAAGTTGTTAGGGATGAAAAGTAACAGGCTTTAGTTTGGACATGCTAGAAAAGAAAACGTGCCAAGAATATATATTAAATGAGTTTTCTTAAAGTTTTTAGAGGTACTCATCACCGTTTTGATATCTCCACTCTGTGCTTGGTGCTGGCCTCTCAGTGGGGCTAACTTCTTAGTCTTGATCCGCAATGACTTAAGATCCTGCTGAACTCTGAACAGGATCTGTCCAACTTAAGTTAATGGGACTCAACTGGCAGATTCCTTTGCAGGACTGGGGCTTTTAATATCACCGCAGTGGGCTTGCCAAAAGGATGCTCAGTCTCATGAGGCAAGGTTCAGATCCCAAAAGAAGTCAGCTTCAAAATGGTTTTAAAGAGATTGCTATTTATAACATTTAGTCAGTCAATTGTTTAAATTTAAGAAATAGAAATTAGCTTAATTTAGAAACAAGATTCAAATATTCTGCCCTACTCAAATTCATAAGCCTATCAACTGGATACAGCGAATCCCCTATACCAGAAGCTATGATTTAATGCAGTGGTGAGATAAAAAACAAAAATACCTCAAACAAGGATTTAAGAACAGATTTCTCTGAAAATTCAATTTTAAGTTAGCTTACCTCAAAATAATCACTAATTTTATGTCCCCTAGGAGTGCCTTTTCCTGGAAGGGAAACAGAAGGAGGGCAAACTTGATTTGCAAATGTAAACATTGGATGCCATTTTGAGAAACCTATTCATGTAAATAAAGACGTACACTTAGGTGTTCCTTCCATCACCTAGTACAGAAGAGCTTCTACGCAGCAATAGTTAGTCCCGGGATTAGAATCTCTACACCTTTTTTTTTTTTTTTTTTTTTTAAATTAGGAGAGTTGACAGTTTGACTAATTCCAAAATTGACACAGACCCAATTAGATGACATTTGTTTCTCTGCAAATAACAGGGGAAATATTTGCTCTCACATGCAATGTGGATCTTTCAAAACTTCCTTCAAAGTAACAGCATAATAAAGGTTACTATATACAATCTACTCTTGCCTTTACGTAACTTACTGTACTCTATGCGAGTACATTAAGCCTCCCACAATCCTTCCTATGAGAGCTAGAGAGAGAACGGTGATTTAATACAGATTCATTAAAGTTTAACTGTTGTTCCACCTCTTTCCAAACACTATAGGTACAGTCCACTATCAATAGAATCTGTTATTTTGTTGTAGGAGCAGACTCCTACTGTCAAAATAACTATTCCTTCCATCCTCCCAACGTTCATCCACTAAGAGGAGAGTGAGAGCTTGGATTGAAATCAGGCTCTCTTTTCTTTAAGACGACATTTGCTGTTTTATACTTTTGAGTACAACTTGTTCTCTAGCTGGTTGTTAAAGTAGATTTCCAGTGTTACATGGAACAAGATGTATAAAATGAATGAATGCTTTTCAAAGTACAGCAAAAATGAGAGAGATTTCAACTGCAGACTGTACCCATGTGACTAAGCACATGACATTCACATAACCCATATGAGGACCCACATCCAGTCTCTCCTTGTGCAATCTGGCCCAATGATATCTCCAATAAGAATTCTAGAGTTCAGAAGTAAACACGAATGCTGCAGTAAGTTGTTGGAGGACTGAATGTTTTTCTTACAATGGAAACAAGGACTCCCAGAGGAGTACTACACTATCACAGAAAGTACTTCAAATAAATTCCTAACAAGCTACCTGACACACCCCTGAGATGAACCATTACTCTCCTTAGACACCACAACTCTTTAAAAAGTGAAGCCAATTATCAACTGGTCCGAAATCCTGTGAAGGGTCAGGAGAATAGGTTACCTTGACTGGTCTCATACGCTTCTGCTTTTCTTTTCCTGTTCCGCTGGTCATTCTGTTTCTTCTCGGGAGTCTGTTAAAAAATACTTTAAAATTAACATTTCTGCTGTTATTCCAGAATTTTAAAAAAAAACCAAAATACTAAATAAATAGGCTGCAGGTCCCCAGTGGTCGTTCCAGTTCCCAAGTGCATTAGTTTTTGCACTCAGTACTTAGACACTACCTTCAGACCTACGCACAGCAAAAATAAGAGAACATGTTAGAAATCAGAAGGGGGTGAGAACAGGGAGAGATTATTTTCTATTTTAGACATAGTAGGACTGATTTTCCATTGCCCTGTACATCATGTAGTCTTTTAGTCTGCTGCAGATCAAGCATAAAATTCAATCAAATCAGAACGGCAGTGTTTAACACCCACTTTTCACTAGTCTAAATGGCTACACAAGATACAGGGCAGTTGAGAATTGAGCCCAGTCTGTTTATGTTCCAAGGATGGGATTTTCAGAAATGCTTAAGTGAGTCAGGAGCTCAAGTTACATTGCCTTTCAATAGGACATATGCTCCTAAGTCACTTCAGCACTTTTTTGGAAAATCCCACCCAACTGACTGCAGCCCATTCAATAACTGATTTCTAGTGCTCTTAGTACCTAGGTGCTGTCTCGCATAAGTTACACGAAAAATCGTTTACACATTATGTGAAGTGTTTCAGATGCAAGGAATTCCTTCAGCGGGACTTCAAGTTTTGTTTCCTTGTGTCTTGCTTTGTTTTGAAGTTCTATGTATTAGGAAAAAACCTATCAAATTTACAACAGAGAAAAAGCTGGTCATTTCTATCACACACATTTTACCCCAAACCGGTCCAAAATATTTTCCAAGCTATTTGTTTACACATGATATAAGCCACCACTGAACGACAGAGGAGGAAAGCCACAGTTCCCATTGCACAACAAAGGGTAGAGAAATCTTGGCCAAAACTTTTGTGGCAAATTTAAGATTCATGGTTCTTAGAAACTGATGTCCACGCAACAAACAGAGAAACCAACCTGCCTACTTTGAAACAATAAAAGAATGAAGCTGCCACAGCCAGAAGTTAAAACTAAGATCTGAGGGAATGTAGGAGGCCATAACATGCCAGCCCTAATGGAGATGAGGGTTGGTTTTTGGTTTTCTTTGGAGTGAGGGGGCAGAAAGGGTTGTTTGGCACTTTAAAAAACCCAACACACCGTGCATTACTTTATAGAATGATAACATCAGTACGATGAACAGACCCTCACTGACAACATTTTGATAACGGCCACTATGTAGATACAATATTGGTATAAGAAACCACTGACTCAACACAAAGTCAAAGGAATCTGCACCTCATCGTTGATAGGAGCATCTCACAAATACCCTCGTGCAATAGTGACTCCAAAGGCTCTGTAACAGTGTTAATAAGATTACAACAGGAGACTGCAAGTGTATTTTAGCTTCATATTGTCCTTAAATTAACAAAATTCAATGTTAAGTAGTCATTCTCGCATTCACCCAATTGCACAAGAGGTAGGCTATATAAGATCACCTACTCACTGCTAAAACACCACAGACTGAAAAGCGAAGAGTGGCAGACAACTGGATCTCCTTAGTTAATCTAAGTCAAACTCACTAGAAGTAGACCGTAAAACCGGAGCAAAACAAAAATATGCAGATACTTAATACTCATGATCTTCAAACAATTGAAGACCATTTCCTAATTTACTTACCTGTCAAGCCTAGAGTTCGAGATACTGTGTATTCTTACAGTACTGACTGCACCAGATACTTGATACCTGTACTGTAATGTATTAAAGGGGAAATATGATCCAAAACTCGGCACTTGGCTGGTAAGTGAAGTAGGAAGTTATCTTATCGTGGGTTTAAACAAACTATTTAAATTTAGATACTGCATTACTAACTGGCAATCTTAATTTAAATTAAAAAGTAACGGCAGTTCAACTTTGTTGCTTTAGCAGTTCTTAGTCCAAATATAATGAAAGTAACCAAGAGGAAGCATGTAATACTATCAGGCCTTATTTCCTTTTCATTCTACAGGTCAGTTTATATAAATCCTTATCTTCTTGTACATATTTCTAAAACTTCACGTATACATGAAGTATGAAAGAGGGTGGGGAAAGACTTGGACTTTTCTAAGCAGGCTCCCTTTTATTTTGGTCTGCCCAAAACTGCAACTCAAAACAGCCACCAAGTATTGCAAACAGCAATTGAGGACTTAGTTTCACAAACCACCATTCTAACTGCAGTAAAACCACCCTCCTTTTTTTATCTTTAAGAAAAGCATCTGTTATAATGAGAAAACGTCAACTAGGTGGGCCTTGCAGGATGCTCTAACATCCATACAACTTAGACTCCGTCTAGATTCTTCTAGTAACCTGTTCCACACAAAAGCCCTGAACTAGGAAATCATCTTCAGCTCACAGAATCCATTCTGGGCTTTGTTAGCCCATTCACGTTTAACCTATAACAGATGACTATTAGGAACAGTGGCTGCTTACCTCCAATTCTTTATCACTCAGAGAGCCCACGCTGCACAAGCTCTGATTGGAAGACTCGCTGTTCAATGGACCCTACAGGTGGAAAAACAAAAACAACTTAGAGACAATTTTCATATAAGGCAAGAAAGCTGTGGACATGTCTTAGCTTCAGTTCAGCCTTTAAAACACTTTGCAATGACAGTCTCATGCCCATTTGAAATATCACATTCTAACCACCATGGTAATGTTAGTAAAGGTCTAAAACAATTAGCTTGTGAAAGAAAACATTTTGAATTGCTGAATAGCAAAGCAAAGCAGCTCTTCCTGCAAGCACCTGCTTTTCCCAGGGCTAAGAATTTAAAGGTATTTCCATTTGGCAAGCTGGCTATTACTGCTGCCATGTGTTAGTTGTACTGGTTGAGATTGCAGGGAACTTCTCTTGCTACACTATTTCTGTCATCCTTGACTGACCCAAAAGTAGAGATATTTGCTCCCATCACACCAAAAATTAGTGTCCAAAAGTAGACTTTGGGACAGACTTACAAAGGTATTTAGGCACCAAAAGATGCTGATGGTCACCTCGTGGGATTTGCAAAAGTGCCTAAGCCAATTAGTGGTCCATCTGCATCACAAGGCATCTAAATACCTTTGTAAATCTGGTCTAAAGACTGCAGCAAATCCAATCTAAAAGGAAACTGGAGTGAATCACACAAATTTGCTGCTGCAGTTAGGTGTAATACTCTCACACAGAATAATCAGTTGAAAATTAGTTAGGTTATCTTCCCAATGACATAAAAAGTCAAAATTAATGATTCAAAATCTTTACTGAGGAGTGACAAGACAAAGCTACCCCTTCAGTCGGGTTTTTGGTTTTGTTTTTACTTAAAATTTTCCTCGTTGCAAAGGAGGATGGTGGGTTGGGTTGCAACATATAAAGGCTTACGCTACAAGATGATTTTAATTAGCAAACAGAAAGGGTAAAGAACATGAAGCACATTTTCCAACCGGAGCAGTGTATAGGCAGCATCCTAGATTTCAACATTAACATCACCTCATGGCTCACTGAAAGAATAAGCCTCGCTTTCTGGCCAAGAGAAACCTCCTCCCTTGGTGTAAGCTGTATCTGCTATACTTGTGAGGCACTCAAAAACAAGAACTCTGATGCACCATCACAGAAACGGCATCACCACAGTAGTTCATTATTATACCAAGTTAATTCTCCGTATGAGTGAAATGGAGACTGTGCCGAAATAACAGCATGACCAAGCCAGATTTGTGAGGAAACCCTTCCCCCCAACCTCAGCTTTATATACAGAACATTCCAGGAGCACTTGCACAACTATGTTTAAATAAAGTTAAGGTTGTGATACATGCCAGTCAGAACCAAAAAGTTCAAAGTAAGGCCAAATTTCAGCAGCTGCAAATCTATATTACAACTTTAATGTTAAGCACTGATTTGTTTATCTGAGTGTGTAAAGAGGCATAATAAGGTGTTCTGGGGAAAAAAAAAAAGCTACACTGGAGTAGTTTGAAAGACTATATTTAGGACTCAACTTTTCACAAATCTAAAGTTCTTTTTTAAAATGTAATTTTCTAGACTATACTACAAATTATAAATCCCTTTACTTCCTCCCCAAAACCATTTATCTGAACAAAAAATGGTTTTAAGCTAAAAAAATGCATTCCTCCCTAAAACACGACAATTTAAAATCTAGCTGATTTTAAAATTTATTCACAGTAAGTTGTTTCTTGATAGAATCTTGTACTTTAATTACCACCCGGGTGCATTATTTAAAATGACCAAGTGATAAACCCCTGACAACAGGATTTAACAGAAGTGCCAATGCTAACCTTCGAAACAACCTGCAAGTGACATTTATGGCAAGTGATGACAGAAGGTTAATCTCTTTGCCCATGTAAAGAAGTTTGTTTATAAACTTCACAAATGATGCCCTCTAAAATCCATCATTTCCTTTTATAAACCTGAACCTCAACAGTATCGTCGAGACGTCAGCATTTGGTACAATGTTAAAGCTTCGCTTCCACACCTTACTAAAGCTTATTAGGTGCAGAAGTGTCTCATATTTGTGCCCTGCTTCAGACATATTAAGGATCTATATTATGATGAAGATGAAAGTGAATGTTCTTCCCACAATCTCGCTGCCTCCATTTCACTCATGGAGAGTAAGCGACAGAAACATATGTTCCTAAAAGGCCACATTTGAGCTTTTCAGAGCAGGTTGTGCTCAAGATATTCCATTTGTTTAAGGAGGTTCTATATTTCATCCCACTGACTTGTATTCTAGAACAGCCCAGAGGGGTGACATGATGTAGGCTATGGGCAGTCAGAAAAAGGTATGTAGAAATGTCAGATATGTAAGCATCCTCAATGATGTACACAGACCAACCCTATTCGGTTTGAGTTAAAAAGTTGTTTTCTTAACCGCTCACCTGAAAACACAACGTGGAATCTGAAAGTCATGCAGTGTTCTTCTGACCTTTGACACCATCACCAAAAATAACTAATCTGCCTCTGAACATGGCTGGTTTAATTAAGGCCTAGGTACAGCTATGGAAGAGCAAGCTGGAACTGAATCTGTTTCACAAATCACCAGAATAGTTATTAAATTCTAATCAGTTTCTTGAAGGACAGAATTCAATGCTGAGTTCAATTCTACCTTACTTTCTTTATGAGGCTTCTCTCAAAAGCAGAACTCCTGTTGAAAATCACAAGAGACAAATATCCTCATGCCTCCAACACCAAAAATATATGGTGAAAGAGAATAGACAAGTAGTCCATTCTTCTATCTTATACCATGGCTGAAATCAAAGTATATTCAGGCTTCAGTTCTACATGAATAGCATTATACACTGCATTTAAAATGCAGCCCTAGAAGAGAAACAATGATTAACAGGGAACAAGCCTGTCTCTACAAAAGCAGTTTCTCAGTGAAACCTAGGCTCCCCCTCCTCCAGTGGTTTATATAGCACCTTTTATCTTAGGCCCTTAACCATAGTTTATAGACAAGGAACTGAAGTTAAACAGCTGGTTTATGTATCACAAGGCAAGTCAGCAAAGGACTCTGGAACAGAACATCAGTTTCCTGACTCCCAGTCCTCTAACTATTACAGCACATTGCCTTCTCTGACCACTAGAATATATGCTAAACAGGAGAGGTGAAGATTTCTGATGATCCAGAAAGGCTTACCTATGTTCCTTATCAGAGAGGTAGCCGTGTTAGTCTGGATCTGTAAAAGCAGCAGAGAATCCTGTGGCACCTTATAGACTAACAGGCGTTTTGGAGCGTGAGCTTTCGTAACTCCTTAATAGGATCAGAGGGGTAGCCATGTTAGTCTGGATCTGTGAAAGCAGCAGAGAATCCTGTGGTACCTTATAGACTAACAGAGGTTTTGGAGCATGAGCTTTCATGGGTGAATACCCACTTCGTCAGACGCAGGACGTCTGACGAAGTGGGTATTCACCCACGAAAGCTCACGCTCCAAAACGTCTGTTAGTCTATAAGGTGCCACAGGATTCTCTGCTGCTATGTTCCTTAGTTCTCAGCTAAATCTCTTCTCACAATGCTACCTGAGTTTCCCCAGTCGTCTAACCAGACGCCCACTGATCTTCATGGTGACATGAGAAATCAACTGCTTAGCAAAACTATTTATAGCAACAGGTTTAGATAAATAGTCCGTAAGAGTTTATACATTTTAGATGTTTTTCCCATTCTAACTATATGTAGTTCCAACTCCTATATTCATTCCTGTTTTTTTCCTATTTAGTTCTATGTGTCCGACATACGAACAAATGTACAGTACTTAATTTCCACTCATCTTGTGACTGTTTAAAATTAAAAACTATACTAAAATTAGACATAGAATTAATCCAAAGAAGATAGAAGATCTTATCAAAGAGAGCAGGGAAACAACGCTTGGCATAGAGTGAATAAAACAAAATAAAAGTCTGGTGACAACATATTGCCAATTCCCTTACGTCACTTTTGGACCAGGAGATGTTTGCCAGAGATCTTCCTTGCTACTAGGAAGTCCAATGGCACTGCATTTTTTGGCTGTGTTACAGCTGACTAATTTAAGAGTATTGTTTCCAGATAACACTCCACTGGAGAAGTTTTGCCTTAAGCCTACACATTTAGTGTAACCAGTGCAAGGAAATGGGGGTCAGTCACCATCTTGAAGTACAGGCCATTTAAATAAAAAAAGTTTTTGGAGGGTCTACCCAATGGCAAGGTATTTCTCCACAATGGCATTCATTGCTTCCCGAGGAAGTAATTTCCTGCTGATATAAAGCAGGGTGTTCTTCCCCACTTGTGGGCCTTGGAGTAGCACTCCACCAGGTGAATCACATCTGAAGTATCTGTGCACAGCACAATCCTCATATTGTAATCGAGCTGCAAAAGCACTACTGACCTGCAAGAATCATCCATAAGGGCTTTGAAAGCCTGCTCACATTTGGCAACTCACACAAGCTTGTCAGTCATTTTCTTCTTTGTAAGAACCATGGGAAGGGCTGCAGTCAAGCAGTATTGGCTGACATTATGATGGAAATAACCCGCAATCTTGAGGAAAGCCCTCCTCTAACATTGTTTAGTGGAAGTGGACTAGCTTAACGACATCCAGTTTAAGTTGTCTGGCTCCAGTTCCCAATGTGAAATAACCCAGTGGACATCAAACAACAATTTGCGACACACTGTCCATGATCCTCTCACAGCTTGGTAAATGTAGTACAAATAACTTTGGGCTAGTTCACTGTGGTCGAGATTGACGAGAACCATCTGCCTGAACGCAGTGGATGCATTCCTCATGGAGAAAGGTAAGGTGAATGCTACAAGAAGTCACAAAGGAGAATTCTGAATAGCAAACTCTGCTAAACACTCCTGTCAACTCAACTGCCGAAGGACACTCAATTAGACCAAACTAGGACGATCCTTCTCAGGTGAACCAAACCTGTGCAACTTCCACATCTGCAAGTCAACAGGGAAGCAAAGGGGCTATATAAATTGATTACACAGTTTTAAATGGAAGCAACTGACCCTTTCCAATTCCATTGCAAGTTAGGGTCACTTACACAAATTTGAACCAAGATAATCAAAAGGTGTGAATTACAGCCGATCAAATTACTTTTGTGCTAGTTAGTAAGTAGGCCAGCCCTGAGATGAAACATGTTTCACGAATATTCTTCCTTATTTCATGCTTTATTTACCTCACTATAAGAGGTATAATATAGTCTAAGTAAAAAAGAAAGACATCCTTCACACACAAGTGGTATTTGAAACTTCTGCAATGCTGGTTAAAACTAGACCTTTCCAAATATCCAGATAAAAGATAAATATGCTACCAATAAAGTTTCCATAGGTCACGCCTGCTGCGTTTGAGAGGCAGGTAAGTTTACAAGTTTGACTCACTTTTCAATAGTTACCTGGTTTTCAATCTCCCGGGTTTGGTCTACATTTGAAAGTGCTATTAGCATAGGTACATTGGTGAGGATGTGATAAAACTACACCCCTGACTGACATAGTTACGCTGACATAACCCTCAGCGTAGACCAGTGGTTCTCAACCTATTTACCATCGTGGGCCGCATATGCAGCTGTAGACCACAGCCACACAATACGTATACTACCTGTATGGCTCTGAGGATGTCATCTAGGCAGCAGGTGTATGCCGACTGGGTTGCGGGTTGAGAACCACTGGTGCAGATGCAGCTATGTCTGCAGAAGAGTGCTTCCATCAACTGAGCTAACGTTGTTCGAGAAGTTGGTGTTCCTACACTGACAGAAAAACCTCAGTATAGTGTCCTTAGCACAGACATATGCTAACGCTTTGCACGCTTCTATGGCAGATACCATCTACAAATTTCAGAGTGCTTTACAAGCACCGATTAATCAATCACTACCTCCCTGCAAGGAAGGTTGTATTTTCATTTTACACATGGAGAAATTGAGGCAGAAACCGGTCAAGTGACTTACCTAAAGGTCACACCGAGTCAGTGACAGAGCTGAAGTAGAACCCGGATCTGACTTTCATTTCTGTGCTCTAGTAGCTATATATGATTATTTCAAATCCAGCCAGATAATTATCAAATCTTCAGGATAAAAGTTCTCTAGGTACTTCCTTTGCTAGCTGATGAATCCATTTATATAACTCAGAACTCCTACTCTGCTGCTCTATGAATGTGTGCATTAATTACACGGTAGATAACTTTTGGGGACTGCATTTTTTCCTACAGGGAAACAGAGGTCTAATTCTAAGCTTATTTTGGTGATAAAGGATACACAATCCTGGATAGAGACAAGGTTCATAAAGCAAAAACAGGTTGCAAAATATTGTTGTTTTTATGGAAACAATATACTTTTTTTTGGATCTAGATATCCTGCAGCACAAACACTATTCAGGCTGTATTTGTTTCCATGTCCCTCTTTATTGTATCCTACATGCAAATTGAAAGACAGTAGTGACCAATGCTTCCTGAGTTTTAGTGCACCCATTTGGATCTAGATAATTACTATAGCCAAATACAGAGGGTCAGTGCTGTCTTGAAGTATTGCAGATTTATTTTTAAATTTAGAAAAAAAAAATTCTAACAGTGAGTGAATCAGCACAGCTGCAGCAAAGCAAACCAGGACAAGTTTAACTTGTGGACATTGGTTTCCAATAGCAGGCTAGTGGATGACGGGCATGTTACAGTAATGATCCATCCTGATTTAGCCTGAATGATGGAGGCAGGAGTGTATGTGCACTCTCCCACCCACAACTAGCTAGCCCTCTTCATATCTGGTACAAATACCTTGAAATGGTACAAATCCTTTGGAACTATCCCACTTTGTATCTTACCAGCAGTGAGACAGAGGAAGGTGACTCGAGAAGACACACAAAACTAAACGTTATCCACAGGAATTCAAACTACATCCTGTCTTCAACACTGACTGACCCAAAGTGGGAAACAGAGGTTTAGCTAGAAGTCTCACAGTTGAACTTTACTGTTCATTTGCTACTGAAACCTAAGCTATGGGAGCTACTAAATAAGTAACCAAGTACCAGCTCATGTCAGCAATTAAAGCAAGACCTTCCTGAATCAACATAGGCATGAATTTGGTAAAGGAACACACTTAAACTGTATGGCAATGCTAGGTGCCCAACAAGTCACCATTGCTTTGAAGATGTCTAGCTACATGTATCAGAGGGGTAGCCGTGTTAGTCTGGATCTGTAAAAGCGGCAAAGAGTTCTGTGGCACCTTATAGACTAACAAACGTATTGGAGCATGAGCTTTCATGGGTGAATACATGCATCCGACGAAGTGGGTATTCACCCACAAAAGCTCATGCTCCAATATGTTTGTTAGTCTGTAAGATGTCATAGAACTCTTTGCCGCTTCTAGTTACATGGTTGTTTCAAGTAGATGGAGTTCCATCAACTGCCTACAAACACTGCTTTCTTGCACCCGTGATTTTGGTTATTTCAAGAGTTTCTAAAAGGGCATGTTCTTTCATTTCTGAGGCTGAGGAAATTCAGTGCAAGTTCACACTGGTTTTTAGGTAGAAACACTCTTAAAAACAGTGTTATTTTCCCAGGTTTGCAAGTGAACAAAAGTTAAAAAGCTATATATGCTGTAATTAGTAGTAAGAATACAAACTAGCATTTGTTTATTTTGCACAGGCCTGATTTGTGCTTTTTGTTTATGAATAAATACCAAACAATAAGCCACACTAATAAAAGGCAGGAAATTCAATGTTACAGCTGCCTGTCCTACTCATAGGAAAGCATCTGAGAAGACATTTACTTTCTTCCTTTTTTGCAACAAACAGCAACAGAATAGCTTCCATCCCAAGAGGCTGGTGCCAATCCCACTAGATGGCACTAACTCATTTGAAGTGGCTTTTCTTCCACACCCAACTGAAGAGAGCTAAAATCTTCCTTCAATCTACTAAAAACCATATCATGGGTTTCCAAACATGCTCACTTTGAAATACGGAGCTATAAATGCTAGTGCTGAGTGTGATGGGCAGAGATTCTGAAAAAACATTCGCCCAGCAGAGCATATAGTATCTGGGATTAACATTACACCCACAGATTGTGGCACTGTACCGTATTTTATACTAGACAAAGTTTACTACTGTACATTCTGCCTCTGCTGTAAAGCCGGAAATAACGAGAAACTGTTGTTCTCTTTAGGTAGATCATCAAGTTATGGCTCAATGGCATAGGAATTAGCAAGGTAGCTTTCAATATTAACCTGAGCAGCGGAAGGGTATTTTTCTCCCAATTGTATAACCTCATGCAGTTTTGTACGTATAGTTTCCTCTATCTGCTTAAAGTTATTTCTTTATTAGAAGCAGCTTCCTAAGTTAACAATGTATTAAGGCACTGTATAATATAAAGAGGCTGGAGTCGTGCCCTCAAGAAGGCTACAATCTAAGGGTGTCTACACTAGAAATTTGTACTGCTTTATCTATACTTGTATAGTTAAAGAGGTCCAGCACCACCACCACCATTCAAGCACGGGCACATTTATATCAGTATAGCTCGCTCCACACAAGAAGGGGAAGAATATTTATACCAGTACAAGTCATCTTCATACCAGAAAAACTGCATCCCATTAGGGTTTTTACCTATATTACTATTTCAGTTTTAAAAAAAAAAAAAAACCACACACACACCTTACTGAAAGTTGTAACAGTAAAACTTTTCAGTTTGGACCAGGTCTTAGTAAGCTTTAAGTTGCAGACTGTTTACTTACTGATCTGCTTCCAGGGCTTCATAACACAACTGCTACACAAATTAGTTCAGAAACAAAATATGAACTTGGATAGAACCATTCCAAGCTCTGATGTATTCATTTTGTACTTTTCATAAGAGACAGGTAAATCAGCTACCGAGTTCCCTCTTCCCAGTACGATTCGAACAGGTGGCTGAACCTTTTATAGCAATAGTTTACCTAGTTACATTTCCTTTCTACCTTGATATGATCTGAAACTCAGTGTGTTTAAAGTGCGCGAACTGGAATGCTATCACTGTTCTACTGTCATCTTAAGAACTACAAAGGTGGGAGAAACGAAGAGACGCTAGTACAGGAGCTGTAACACTATACACACAAACATATGGAGATCAAACCCAATGGTGGTATTTCAAACAAAAGGATGAGAGTTACACAACTTATTACTGAATGCCTGACTCAAGAAATGCAACTTCTGATCAGGTATAAAGTCATACCTTAAGAGAAGGGTAGGATTTTGCTAGTAGGTTGTGAACCCAAGAGTATGCAAGCTTATCTCTGAGTAAGCAAATTTTAGTTGAATATAATTGAGCTCACACAAGTTCAGTTGTTCTCAAAAAAGAATTGAATGGACAAGTTCCTGATGGCCTTAACCCTAGTTACATGCAAGTTCATCATAACGGTAGTAGTGACTAATATTTGGTTCCCAAACAAGCCCTTTGAGATAGGAAAGAGGTGGGCTACACGCCCTCTGCCAAAAGAAGTGATGGTGTGGTGCAGGGCCTTTTTTTATGCTTACAAAAAAACAAAAAGCAAATCTTAAAAACTAGCTCTTCATTACAGAAGAAATTCACGCACACTGTGGTGTCCATGCACAGAGAGGCAAACGCCTCATACTATTTTTAGTATTGTACAATCCTCTTTACACCCACTTTAAAATAAGTTAGTGGACAAAAAAAAAACTATCAACGAACAACTTGCTCTTAGTGAAACAGCACTACTTATGTTTAAAAAAGGTATACGAGATAGGTCAAGATTTGTGCCTGCTATATCACAGGTACTTTTACTCACTTTGGTGACACCTACTCCAGTGAACCTAGCCTCCAACAATTCCTGCCGTCGTGGGTCCAGGCTATGCAACTCTTCCATCATTTCTGCTGCTATGGGAGAAAAATACGCCGTATTACGCAATGCAAAGAAAAGGGGAAGAACGTGTTTTCTGTGGCACTGATGACGCTCAAAAATAGTTGTAGTATCAAGTGACTGTATACAAATAATTTCTGTCATGCAATATAGATTCAAAATGGTCATGCAGTAAAATGCGACTTGCCACCAAGGTGTTATCTGAATAAGGGCCTATTCTGGAGAGTTCCATCTTTTGACATTACCACCAGCAATTGGAAATTTCTTAACCTGAATAACCCCAGTTCTACTGCTAACAATGATTCCACCCTCTCCCATTGGGTATTTTGTTAAATCTGCTGCAGAGGAAACGGGGCGTGTGTATGTTTGGGGGAAGGTGGGGGGATTGGTCTGAAGTCTTTAGAGTTTTCTTACTATTGTAGGGCTAAAACACCCTTCACCCCTGACAATTCTCTATTTCTGCCACTCCCTGAAGCATCGATAACCCCAAACGCCACACAACTATCTTTTTGCTTTTGTGACAACCACCTAAGACACAAAACCTGGGTTCTTCCAGGAAAGGGATGGGAGGGAAAGACTGATACTTTTTTAAAGCTCTCCCTTTACTGGGCAATGTACCAGATACTTCTAACATGCAAGTTCCTCCCATACAGCTGGATACTTCTGGGTACTTCCAGGTGATCCATTAAAATTGGTGCTATTATATGAAAGGTCTAAAAAAAACCACATCATTGGGTAGTTTGGGTTAATTCCTGAAATGTATAAATTGAGAGTTAATTGAGGGGGAAAAAAGGGAGGAATTGCAGAATTTATTAGAATTGCGAGTCACATCTTGCCAACTGCATTTTAAGCAAGTTGGTAAGTTCCAGAAATATCTGTTCCAGTTTCATTTCTCCACATGAGCGAAAGACAGAAAAAAATGAGAGAATTCAGATTTGCTGTATAAAGATCATCCGCTCCACGGAAAGTTCTTGAAGGGCAGCAAGTGCCCTCTAGAAAAGCCACCGTACAATTGTTCCTTCTATTTGCTGTCCATTTTGTCCCCATAAATCTCATTTCCTCTAAATGCTGGAAATCTAAGTTCCAAGGTGCTAAGCGAATCCATTGGGGGCATTTACATGCACACGCTCAGCCCCTGAATAAGCCATAAAACCCCCTAACAAATTGAGACGTCTGATTAATAAAATCCTCTGGTCTCCATTTAACGAAGCTGTCAGTGGTCTCTTTTCCTTTGGAAATTAGAAAAGCTAGAGATGGGAGAAGTGGGATGACAGGGAAGCAGGCCCACAAACATGCAGATACTTCAATCATCTTAAATAATGGTGTGGAGTGGCATGGGGCCCGTCTGGACACGGGGTCCCAGCCCTGGAGTGACTGTGGGCTGGGATATAGGGGTGCTGGGGGGCACGGGGGTTGACATCATGGGTTTATCAGCCTCCCAGGGCTCGGGGATGCCCCTGGGTGAGAGCTGCTGGCAGCCCAGACTCTCAGTGTCTCCCAGGAGCTGGGGGCCCTGTCTGACATCAGGGAGCAGGGTCTTTCCAAAGGATGATTTTAGCCCCCCTGCACAGTCCAGCTGCTGCGCGGCTCTGCAACCTCCCGCCTCCTCTACCCGACAGGCCCGCACCTAACTGCCAGGCCGGGGATCACGGCCGTGCCCGGCCCGGCCGCCCTCGCCGCCCTTGGCCTCGCGCTTACCCCGTCCCCCCGCACGGGGCAGGGACCCCAAGCAGGCCCCGCTCCCCATCGCAGCAGCGCCCTAGAACCGCCGGGGCCCAGGCCGCTCCCCTGCCGCCCGGGGCGCAGGCCGCCGCCCGCCCTCAGGCGCGCTGACCCCGCTCCCCTCCAGCGCGTTTCACCGCCCCCGGCCCGCGGCTCAGCCGCCGCGGGCTCTCACTGGCGCTGCTCCCCGCCGCTCCTCTCCCCTCGCCGGCCCAGCAGCTCCCGGGCCCCGCTCGGATCCCGCCGCCGCCGGCAGGGAGGGGCGGGGGGGGAACTGCTGCGGCCACCGGGCGGAGGGGAGGCCCGGGCGGCTCCGCGGCCTCTCCTGAAGCCAGGCGCCGCCGCTGGGGCAGCGGGCTCCACGCGGTCCGGGGGTGGAGGAAGCGGGGCGAGCTCTCGCCGGGGAGGCGCAGATCCCGACCTCGCGTAGGCTCCTGCGCCAAGGTGCGTGAGGACCGGGGAGGGGGGCGGCGACTGCCTCGGAGGCAAGGCCCCGGGGAAGGGGGGGCGTCCATGAGCTGCAGGGGGGGCACGAAAATCCGGGCACCCCCCTCCCTGCACGGTCAGCCGACTAGTCGGCGATTAGTGGGGGTGGGGGGTGTCGGTGGCGCCGGTCCGCCCCTGGTCCGACTCGCCGGCCGATAGGGATGATTGGTGCCAAGAACACACTAGTGAAAGCGCGTGTTCTCTCGCGAGATTGCACGGCTGTGGGGGAGGGGAGGTCAGTGCGGAGGGGAGGGAGGTCAGTGTGGCGGGGGCTGGTACATGGGGTGGGGGGTGAATGCAGGAAGGGGGAGGGGCTAATGGGGCTGGGAGGGGCCAATGCATGGGGTTGAGGAGGGGTAGGTGTTCGTGCAGGTGGAGAGGAGTGTGCGGGGGGGGGCCAAGGCACCTGATAGGAGAAATGGGGTCAAGTGTAGAGGGGAGGGGCTACATCATGGAGGAGGGGTTCGGTAGGGTGAGAGGTTAGAGCCTGCCCCAAGTGGAGGAGCTAGTGTCTGGGATGGGGGTGGCTGTGCATGCAGTGAGGAAGGGGGCCCCCCTGCATGGGAGGGATTGGGGTGGGGGTCAGCAGAATTGAATTAGTGCAGAAGGGAGGGGATTGGTGGAGATTTATACCCACCCAGGTTGTTTCACCCTCCAATGAACTGCAAGGCTGTTGATGGGAGGCGAGGGGCAGAGTGGGTGGCTGATGTGCTAACACTCAGGGGTAAGGGTAACCTAGGCTGCCTTGCTCCCCCAGCCAAGAGGATGCTTTCAAGGAGCACTGGCAGCAGCAGACCAGGCCCGGAGGGAGGAGACAGAGCTGATGCATAAGGATGATCAGCACGAATCCACTTTCCCTGCTTTCCTCTTAACTCCCTGTGGCGTGAAGAGAAAATTCCTCTCCATCTCCACCCAGAGGGAATTCCTCCCTCTTTCTGAGCAACCAGGGACCTTGTTTGCAAAGACAGTCTCCTCTTCCCCAGGGAATGACTCCCTCTCAGTGAGGAGCAAAGGAGCCTGTAGGGAAGGGTTTATACACAGAAGAGCCCCAACCTCTCAATCATTGGGCCTCTGAGGAATTGAGAAAAAGACATCAGAAAACATGAATGCCTCCACCCCAATTTGCCATTTCTTAAATCTTTTTGACAAGCTTCTGATTAAATATGGATATTGCACACAAAAAGCAGGCTGCGCCGTGGAAGAAAACTAAGTGACTTTATGTTAACTGTAGTCTTTCCTTGCGCTTTTAAAGCCAGGGGCTTGCTCTTGCAATTGCCTCTTGCTAAACTCCAACATTAAAAGGACTTTTAGTCTGGTTACTATGGTGGATTACCTTGTCGTTTGTTCTTATTCCCTTTTCTTCCAAAGCCTGGGAGCATCATCAGAGAGAATGTAAAGTGCCACTCAAAAGCATAGCAACTCTCTTTGCTTTAAGGCTGAATCAGCTTTCTGAAAAGCAAACAAATGGGGGGGGGGGGTTCAGAAAGGAAGTGGCTATGCCTGTCCAAGTGGGGGCAGGCGTGGATTAAGGACAGGAAAGGAAGTTGCTGGGGCTTTGGATAAAAGTTTTGCCTTCCAAAACTATAGTGTAATGGAAAAGGTATTCTAGGCAGTACGTCTGCATGTCAGAGGAGAATCAGTCACTGCAGTCAGACTTTGTTTTACTGCAAACAGAGTAAAAATAAATGTACAGTTGAACAGGAATCTCTGCCAGTTTGGCAAATCTGATGATATAGAGTTGGACTAAAGGAATGATAGATCCCATTTGAGTGCACAAGAAAAGACCTGCAGCACTGTAAAGACATTTCTAATATTTTATTTTAAAAATTGTTAATTTAAGTTGAGGAGGGGAGGGGGGAAACTTGCTCTGCAAATCACTTTGAAAATGTCTGCCTTTTCTCGTAAACTGCATTTCCTGTGCTTTAACCTATTTCACAGCAGGAGATCCAATCTGAGGAAGTAGCAGCAAAATTTCACCTCCCACCAAGAGATGCACGATGGGGACATAAACAGTGACAGGGATCTCTAAAAACTATTTTGAAAGTTCTTTTTTAAAAAGAGACTTCTATAGTACTTATGTTTCTCAAGCCATCCACATTATTACAACTCATCACCGCAGTTTAGAGGACTATTAGGGACATTTGGAGTTAACATTCAGTTATATAAGTAAAATTCATTTGTACAGTTAAAATCAGCCAGAGAGAATTGTATCAAATAAGCAGGTCAACTCCAGCGGGGTCCAATAACTTCTTTATAAAGCTATTTTGTTACACCAGCAGCCTTGAGTCATGGAGCGGGATGGATGCAGTCACTTCACTATAGTTTTGCTTGTTCCTTTGAAGAGATTTAGGATATTGCTCTTCTTCCACACGCTGCTTTTCCTCAGTTGTGGAGCCTCTTAGGGTTCAGTCTCTTCATATCGCTTGTTCAACATGTGGAGCCCCTGGGGAAGAGTGAGGGATGCTACAAGCTGCACTTTCGTTCTGTACTAAGGTTACTGAGCTCTATGGGTGTGATCCACAAAGGTACTTAGACTCCTATGTCCTACTAGGCACCACTGGGATGCACAAAATTCCTGCTTGGCTGTTGCCCTAAACCTGTAAGCGCCTAAACTCGCTCAGTACCTAAGTTTTTGCAGTAAAAGGAGCCTAGGCGCTCACGTTTCTGGCTCTGGGCATGGGCACACCTGCTTCACTCTAGTTGCCCAGACAGCTATCTCCTGCTTAAGCCCCAGTGCGATTCACAAAGCGGGAAAGAGAGGCATTTTGCCATCTAAGTCATGTGCAGAGACCCAGTCCGGCAGGTGTGCCCAGAGGCTACCTCAGGGGAGCTCACACAAAACAAGACAGAGGAGCTCCTTTCTAACTATAGCCTAGTGCACTCACCTTGTAGGTGGGAGACCCCTGGTTCAAGCCCCCCCCTCCTCCTGAGAGGGAGAAGGAATTTGAACAGGCTGCAGCCCCTTTCAGGTGAGTGCTCTAACTGCTAGGCTGTAGAGTCATTCTAACTCTTTCTCAGCCCCAATTCATATTTAATTATTCAAATTTTTATTAAAGGGGAACAATTTCAATAGGAGGAGGGACTGAGGATCACATCAGAATATCCCATTGCCTGGCAGCTAGAGCACTCACCCGAGAGGTGGCAAAGCCCTGTTCGAATTCCTTCTCCCCCTCAGAAGGAAAAGGTTTCCCACACCCTGGATGAGTACCCTAGCCACAAGCTAAGGGTTATAAGGCAAGGACTGCCTCCTAGCTTTGTACCTATCTCTGAGAGGGGGCATGTCTTAGCACATCCCCTCCTGGTCAGCATCTCCCGTTGGCTAGCTTAGGCAAGTGCCCTGTTTAACATGCTGGCTTCTGGCTCACAATCTAAGGTGCCTCTCTCTCCCCTTTCACTGTATAGGAGCCTGGGCAGCTGATTCAGGCTCTGTCGATTGCAGGGCTGTTCCTGTGGTTTTCTAGGCACCTAAAAGGCATGGCAATGCTCAGCCTCACGCTGTCTCCGTCCCTTTGCGGATCTGGGCCTCTCTCTCTGTTTCAGCGAGGCCAGCAACTGCTCTGCTCTTCTAGCATCTAGCAGGGTTCAGAACCAGCTTACCAAGGGATATGGTCCATACCCCATCAGTTGGATTCTTTAAATCCAGCTTGGGTGTTTTTCTAAAAGATTATGCTGTAGATCAACCACAAGTTACTGAGCTCAGAGCAGGCACGGAGTGAAATTCTGTGGCCTGTTATGCATGAGGTCAGACAAGAGGAATAGGTGGTGAGCTGTGATTACCACCCAATTGACTAAGGCTTGCACACATCCTATTCTTATGACCTTATGTCCCAGTACCCCCTACTTACCTGTTCATCTCATCAGCTAATGTCTGTTAGACTGGAGCAAGATGAAACTCTTTGGGGCAAGGGATTGTCATTTTCCGTGTGTTTGTACAGGACCTAGCACAATTGGGCCACAACCATCTTTTCCTGGCCACAAGATTTCATCCTGTCCATCTCTGATGCAGACGAAACCACGACTATCCATGTCTTTACCAACTCCAGCTGGTCTATAGCAGCACATGCCACTTGGGGGCTTCTCTTTCAGGGCACACAGAAACTTTAGCTAGTGCAAAATGAGGCACGACCCATTTTAAGTAGGATGGATGGATGGATAATTGCATACGACACCCGTGCTTCCTGCTCTGCACTGCCTGCAAAACACGTACAAGTGTCATTCAGGCTGTTAATTACTGTCTGTAAAACCCTGGGTGCTTTGACACAAAGGAATTTTACATCAGAATTCCCACCTGGGCAGCTGAAGTAGGTAGCTCCGATGGGAATTTTTTGAATACAACTATCTAATGTGGACATAGCCTAGAACTCAGTTATATTAGACACCCTCTCACTACACTTCATCACTTGCCTTCAGTATAATGCTTCATCAGTGCCACTCTGTGCCATTCATCCCCGTGGTCATTTGCTTGTACGTTATAACCCCACCCTCGCTCTCTTTAGGTGTTTGAAGTTGTAAGCTTTCTAAGGTAGATGCTCTGTCTGTATCTTTGTACATCACTCTGCCCACTAAGCCTGTTTGGGCCTTTTGGGCGCTACTGTAAAATAAATGGTTAATAAGACTGTTGGCCCCTGAGGTAAGACCTTGTAGTAGCAGGTGACTGGACATTCTCACTGATGGGCTATTTGTTGTGGCATTTGCTGCTGCTAGGAAACTGCCAGCTCTGGACTGAGCGTAGAGCTGGTGGGGGATTTTTCAACAAAACTTTTTTTTGGATCAGAAATCCAATTAATCAGCACCAAGCCTTATTGGGAAAAAGGGCTGGTTTCAACAGATTTTTCAACTAGAAATTTTATTTTGGAAAAATCTGTCAAAATTGTTGAAATGGTGCCTTTTGACTTTTTTTAGATGAAAATTTTCAGTTTTCTGGTTCTAAATGACTTCTTGTTTAGAATTATAAGCTAAAATTAGTAGAAAGTAAAAAAGTTATAAGAACAGTTGAAATCTAAATGAAATGTTTCAAAATTATCAAAAAAAATATTCTGATTTACCCAAACTGATTTTTTTTTCTCCCAGATTTTCAGCTGGCAACAGTTTTTGAGATTTCAGCTTTTCATCCTGATTTGGGATGGGAAAATGTTTTGAGATCTCAAATGGTTTTACAGGACAAGAAAACTGTTTCCCATCCAGCTCTAACTGAATGTGAGGCAAAACCCAACTCTTTGTTTTTAAGGAACCGTAGAGGTTGGCTAGTCCCCCAGTTCTGGTCTTTATAAGGAAGCTGGTTTTGATGGTTGGAGGGAAGATAAATGAGAATTGAGGAGAGAGAGAGAATATATATTCCTTAATTTGGATCAATGTATTTTCTTGATGATGTAAAAGGCTGGATACTATAGCAATAGGAAATTTATAAATGTGTTTAATAATTACATGCTCAATCAAATGCTGTCCACACCCAAGAGGGTAGGTAAGCCCTTCTACACCATCTTTTTCTCTGCCAAGGTCCCCTCTTTTGCAGCATCCATTTCTCCAGATAATCTACTCCAAATATTGTTCTTGCCTCCTTTTGATCTTCCCCAATGGCAATCACTGTATTCTTTGACAGGCCTTCTATGATGTTAGTACTATTTTTGATATATAGCACTTCTTACATGTTTCAGAAGAACCATCCATCTGCCTGTTAGCTTTGATGGTCCATCCGTCAGAGCCATCTCTCTCTCCTTGAGTTTGGCTTAGTAGGCACTCATGGAGTCTTCCCCAAGTACTTTTCCATTCATGCATTTTGAACATGAAGCAACAGGATTAGCCATAGGATAGAGAATTTTTGCCTCAAGGTCACAGCTTTGAATCCAGTCCAGATTAATGGCAACCAAAATTTGTTAAAATGTGAGGGCTGTGTGGAGGTTCATGTGAAATGTGTTTGGTGGCTCACGTCGTACTGCCAACTGCAAGTGGTCAAAAATCATGAGTCAGGCTGTCAGAATGCATGAGATTAAACATAATAATAATAGTTTATGCATTCTTTTTCTTTTGGTCTATGAGCTTTTCAGATGCACTCCATTTTTTTCCAATCATTTCTCCACAACCATGCAATCTAGAAACTTACTTTTTTAACAGCAAAAAAAACACATTTTCCCCCCAGTAATAACATGAATCCAGCAGCTGAGCCCTTTAAGGAAAACCCTAAGTATTGCAAGACTCATGATTAAATTGTGAGAGTTGACAACGCTGCTCTCAGTACAGATGCTAGTGGAAAAATGACCAAATCACAAAAAAACAAAGCAAAAATCCCAGTCCCACAATTGGCACTAAGAAGCACTCTTTCAGGATGTCTCAGTAAACTAGATAGGTTACAGAAACTAAATTCACCTGACTCCCCTACGAGGAATCCCCCCAGTTCAGAATCAAGGCCCATCGGTGGAATCTGTATGCTGTTACCCACGTTATGCCTGGCCCATAGATAAAGAGAAGATTTCTGCCTCTGGACTAGGAGTCCAGCACATGATTCACTAAAAAATAATATGCCACCACCTGACTTCCTGCAGAGGCCAGATGTGTTGGAATCGGCCTTAATTTCCATGCAATGGTAGCACTCTGCAATCGGAACATCTTTTCAACCACACCCACTTTCAGTTGGTCCATTTGTTGTCAAGAGCCAGTGTCACCTATTAGTTTTACAGACTATAAAACTTCATTGAAATGATACATTTCAATTTTACAATGTAGCTTTTGGGATGGAGGTAAAGGGGGAGACAGGCATGGGCCATGTGGCCCAATACATTGAGTTTCTCTACATCTCTCCAACCAAGGGGCTTCAGAACCAACATGTTCAGAATGTTTTTAAGCTAACATGATGCTGCTAACCTACCCAACCAAGGGCAGCCAACTTAGATTTAATTTCCTAAGGCAGCGGTTCTCAACTAAGTTCCCAGGGCCCCCTGGGGGGCTGAGAGCAGGTTTCAGGTGGTCTGCCAAGCAAGGCCAACGTAGACTTACTGGGGCTCAGGGCAGAAAGCTGAAGCCCCACCACATGGTCCCTGAGCCCTGCCACTCGGGGCTGAAGCCGAAGCCTGAACAACTTAGCTTCACAGGGGCCCCTGCAGCATGGGGCCCCAGGCAACTGTCCTGCTTGCTACCTCTTAACACCAGCCCTGGCTTTTATATGCAGAAAACCAGTTGTTGTGGCACAGGTGGGCCGCGGAGTTTTTATAGCATGTTGGGGGCGGGGAGGGGAG